>NC_056751.1:293544274-293776774 GCF_019279795.1 Protopterus annectens | reverse complement strand
GAGAGTTAAGCTGCAGCAGGGCTGGGAAAAAGCTGCCCGAATCCTACTTGACAGCTGTTCTTATGGGGGGTGTCTTATAGAAACAAAGCAACTAGAATGTTCATTTATCAGATGATGATATTATTATCTATGTCTAGATACTGGGATGTATGTGTGTATACATACACATGAGTGTACATTTATAGCTGTGTGTGTGTGAATATATATATATATATATATATATATATATATATATATATATATATATATATATATTTAAATGAGTGTGTGTGCATGTGTGTCTTTGTGTGTATGTGTGTGTGTATATATATGCATATATATATATATATATATATATATATATATATATATATATATATATATATATATATATATATATATGCACACACAGAGAAAGACACACACACAGATGTATGTAGGATTTAAACAAAATATCAATAAATTGGAGCTCCTTATAATCAAACTTAAAAGTTTGAAATCTAAAATATCAAAGTCCCCCTGCACCACCTACACTCCATACTAATTACATATACCATTTCTGAGATTGAAAAATAATGATGAAAGGACATATTTTCTGATCCCTGCTGTTGCATGATCTCAAAGCAAAAAAGTCCACAATTTAGTGAACAGCTGACTTTCAATCAGCTGTACTGACTTTCTAGGAATTCGACAAAGAAAACTGTTGATTAAAGATTAAGAACCCATGGTTGTGTTTATGTATGTGTGTGTGTGTGTGTGTGTGTGTGTGTGTGTTCACACTGTTAATGTTTATATACGCATGTAATAAAAACAGTTGCTTGGATGACTACCTCAATGCCAGCCTCAGTGGATTGATGTCCATTCATCAGTTTCCATACATAGAAAGAAATTACGCACATATACATACATACACACACACACACACACACACACACACACACACACACACACACACACACACACACACACACACACACACACACACACAGATTTGTTTACACACACTGTAAAATGTCTATATATGTATGTAATAAAACAGTTGCTTGGGTGACTACCTGGGTGTCTGTCTCAGTGGATCAGTGCCCATTCATCAGTTTCCATAAACAGAAGACGTCACACACACACAAACCATGCATTAGTACCAGTTCACCCATAACTCAAAAGGTTCAGCCTTGACAGATACTAAAACTAGTAAACTTGAACCCACTCAGGACACTTTTTTCTCAGCAATTCCATAAAGTATTTCAGCAATATTTTCTTCAATATACTTATCTCTATGACCCCTCAGCAAATGGAAGCAGTTAAAGACCCCCCCCCAGGTTATTTCATTAGTGAAGCAGACGGTGTTGGTAATGAGATGCAACCTGGGAAATGTATGTTAAACCTAAGTCCCTGGTAATCCCTTTGCCATACAAACACTTATGAAATGTGGTAAGAATTACAAGAAAAACAGCACCAATGCATCCCAAAATCTTTGTGGCACTTTACTACTTATACTATGACAAATTCAACTGCCAAATCCCTGCTTGTCAGCCAACCAATTTAGAGTGGTGATAAACGTGTTCTGTCACTTCACCAGTACCTGCCATATAGCCCAGCCCTGGCCATTTGCTGCAACTATATAAGCAAACTCAGCTGCTGCACATTTGGTTGCTTTGCAACTTGTTACTGTTTCAGCCTCCGTAGTACACAGGCTCCTAAGAAAGTTAACATCATCATCATCCCTACTGGAAAACAATACCTTCCACATTGTCTGAAAACTGGCACCGATTTCATTGTTTGCCCCATCTCCACGCTCATAAATAGGACAGTTTAGAAATGTAGCACAGCGGTGACATGAACATATTCAGTTATATTTTCTTTTCACAAAAGTAGTTCATCAGTACACCTTAGCCATACAGACTCATATCTATACTACTCTCACAAAGATTACTAGAAAAATGAATTAATTAAGAACTGCTAAATCCTCTGCATGACAATAACATATTATCTGCCTGCCAGTAGACTTGGGCACAGTGCAGAAATTACCACCCTGTCCTTTACTATCTATTTTCATTGGGTTAGCAGGAGCCATAATCTTAGAACTGTGATATGGTCAACCATGATATACTATTGTATACCATTCTTAATTATCCATCATTTTTTTTTACTTCGTTATGAGTTACCTAGCTTTAACATTCAGTCAGAGAGGTGGCCAGGTATTCCTCCCTTTTTTTTTTCCATTTCAGTAGGCATACCTGAGTGCCCCTATTTTTACTGTATTTATGAGTGTCATGCTATCTTCATTCTACTCTTAATGTGTTATTTATTTATTTATTAACATTTGATTAATACACAGATCAGATAGTACCATACTTCTAAATTTTTTCCAGAAATTTATGACAAAAGTAATAAAGCCATATATAGTGCTGACCAGCAGAAGAACCACAATCAGCTAATCATATCATTTTATACTTATCTTATCATTAAGGCCGGGAATTTATCTGCACCCATTTGTAGCTGTGATTTTAAGAATTTTTTAGAGCAGAAAGAAACTTTATGGCAGCTTTATGGCAGCTACGAATGGGTGCAGATAAATTTCCAGGGCTTAATGATGTTATAAATATAAAATGTTTTTTAAAAGGTAGGAGGCTGTATAAGATAAAGTAGGAATATTTTTAGTGAATTTTTAGTTTCCATGTAATTATAAGGTATACATGATTGTTGTCCGTATTTAATTGGTGTTAATTATTATGATAATTTAATTGGCTGATTGTGGAGTATATTGGAAAAAGCTTGTGAGTGTTTTATTCTGAAGAAGTCAAAAGATGAAAGAGAACAAAGATTTTTGCAAGCTAATTCCTATGGTTCTTCTGCTGGTCAGCACTATATGTGGTTTTATTGTTTTTGTTACAAGTCTCAAGTTACCATTGTCGGATATTGTGGTGTTTTTCTACTTTTCCAGAAATTACTCAAGCACACAAAAAGCCTTTACCAGCATCAAGTCTTTGATGGAGGAAACAGGCCTCAAACTTAATGCCAAAAAGGTATTACCATGTATTTCTGTCCAGAGCTGACTCAGCCTACAGAGTCCACAGACCTTAACTTACTTGATGAGCACAGCACATCTGACCTCTTGAGTTAGCTTCAGCATTTGAATTGCCCAAGTCGCATTTGATCTTAAAATTCAAATGCCCTATTACCAAAATAATATACACATGCAACTGTAAACCTTGCATGTTGTTCTACTGAGCAGATCAGGGCATTAACCCCTCCACAAACATGCCTTGTAAATGCTACAGTATACCAATCTCATAGTTTTCCTTTTTCTATTGTGCTAATATCTGCACCACTTGCAACAACTTTGTTACATCAAAACCAAAGCAAGCTTCCAACCAAGTTTTCTAATTCACCACTGAAAGTTTGACCTGGAGTAAACATGAAAAGTTGCACAGTGAAATATACTAGGATGGTGTTGAATGGAAACTCCATCAAATGACTGCCATCTTAGTTGCAGTGCTGACAGATGCAGGATTCAGATACAAAATCAGCTGGCACCCATCACAGATCACAGTGAAGTGAATGAGAACATAATAGTAGCAGCCCTGGCACCCATCACAGACCACAGTGAAGTGAATGAAAACATAGCAGGAGCAGCGCTAGCACCCATCACAGACCACAGTGACGTGAATGAGAACATAGCAGCAGCAGAAGTGCTGGCACTCATTGCAGACCACAGTGAAGTGAATGAGAACATAGCAGAAGCTGTGCTGGCACTCATTGCAGACCACAGTGAAGTGAATGAGAACATAGCAGGAGCTGTGCTGGCACCCATCACAGACCACAGTGAAGTGAATGAGAACATAGCAGGAGCTGTGCTGGCACTCATTGCAGACCACAGTGAAGTGAATGAGAACATAGCAGGAGCTGTGCTAGCACCCATCACAGACCACAGTGAAGTGAATGAGAACATAGTAGCAGCAGTGCTGGCACCCATCACAGACCGCAGTGAAGTGAATGAGAACATAGCAGGAGCTGTGCTGGCACCCATCACAGACCACAGTGAAGTGAATGAGAACATAGCAGGAGCTGTGCTGGCACTCATTGCAGACCACAGTGAAGTGAATGAGAACATAGCAGGAGCTGTGCTGGCACCCATCACAGACCACAGTGAAGTGAATGAGAACATAGTAGCAGCAGTGCTGGCACCCATCACAGACCACAGTGAAGTGAATGAGAACATAGCAGGAGCTGTGCTGGCACCCATCACAGACCACAGTGAAGTGAATGAGAACATAGCAGGAGCTGTGCTGGCACCCATCACAGACCACAGTGAAGTGAATGAGAACATAGCAGGAGCTGTGCTGGCACTCATTGCAGACCACAGTGAAGTGAATGAGAACATAGCAGGAGCTGTGCTGGCACCCATCACAGACCACAGTGAAGTGAATGAGAACATAGTAGCAGCAGTGCTGGCACCCATCACAGACCACAGTGAAGTGAATGAGAACATAGCAGGAGCTGTGCTGGCACCCATCACAGACCACAGTGAAGTGAATGAGAATATAGTAGCAGCAGTGCTGGCACCCATCACAGACCACATTGGAGTGAATGAGAACATAGCAGGAGCTGTGCTGACACCCATCACAGACTACAGTGAAGTGAATGAGAACATAGCAGGAGCTGTGCTGGCACCCATCACAGATGCAGTGAAGTGAATGAGAACATAGCAGCAGCAGAGGTGCTGGCACCCATTATAGACCACAGTGAAGTAAATGAGAACATAGCAGGAGCTCTGCTGGCACCTATCGCAGACCACAGTGAAGTAAATGAGAACATAGCAGCAGCAGCATTATTGCCAGCTATACGTTTCTGTGTGTGTGTGTGCTGAGTATTGTACTGATTGATGGCACATGGTACTGAGCGTTTGTCTTCTATAGTGCACTGGTACAGATGTGAGGGTAAGGATGCACAACATGGGGACACTGTATGAAGTGCTGTAAAACAAGACTTCATCACTTGGGGGTGAAGTAAATGTGTCAGGAAATAGTGTGTTTTCACTGTATGCCGTAACACTTGGTGCACTGAGGACTTGGTGAGGCTGACTTGAACAATTCCATTTGCAAATCTGTAAGCATAGATACTTCTTGGCTTTTAAATTTGTAATAATTTATTTCATATATAACACTGTAATTGTTTTTCTAAGAATTTGTTGTTGTTCTTAAATTAAATGGGGAATGGCTACAATTTTTTGAATGATTTAAGGTGAACTTTTTCAGTTTGTATGTATTGGTGTATAACAGGGAGTGACAGGTCCGAGGGCTACTTAGTACTGAATGGAAGTTTCATTGAAAGCCATTTATGTGATGATTTTTAATATGCATCTTAAGTGTCTGCGAGTTTAGTCTCCAGGATTGCTTATGATATGACACTGATGATGTTGAGTCAAACTTTTAATTTACTCAGTGCAGTGGTTGTTTTGTAATCCAGTAATGCCTGAATTCTAAACTTATCAACTCCACTGAATTTTAAAGGCAGAGTCTTACTCAGTTATGAATTTTTATGATGGCAGTATTGAGGTGTGTTTTTTACATAGTTTTTACCTGCATGTGAGCTGACCATCAAGGCTTCTCCTATCATTCTTAAGTTTATTTGTTCTCCTGTAATAAATGCTCCCAGCAAAGAAGTGCAGTCTAGCTGGTGAGGCTATATCCTGACAACCATGAATGTGGTGTGTGCTCTCCCTGGCATTCCGATAATGAAGCCAATATAGTAGAGGCCTTACCCCATACCTAGTGCCTAATGTGAGCACCTGCATCACTGTAAGTCATTCTGTAATCCCGATGCACATGCATCCTTTCACATATATGCTGATGAGGGCTTGTGTCACTGACCAAGTCCACATTCCCAGTCCAAGCTTTTCTAATGCCATGAAAGCCTTCACTTACATGGTTGTGATCAGTCAAACAATTGGAAACCACCTCTGCCTACCCCCAGGATGGGTGAGCCATTGTTAGCTGATCTCTCTCACCCTACCATGCCTAGCTGTTCCACTAACAGGGATAATATTTGAATTGAGATCGTCTGGGCTGTAGTCAGGATTTTATCCTTTTATGTCACAGAACCAGGATTATAGCGGAGTGTTTGACTGTCATTCTGAACCACTGGAATATGGTGGGAAGGTATTTACTTAAGTAGGGCAGTATAGCTGTTCTTAGTGATGTGTGTGTGTGTATGTGTGTGCGTGCGTGCGTGTGTGTGTGCGTGTGTGCGTGTGTGTGTGTGTATGTGTGTGTGTGTGTGTGTGTGTGTGTGTGTGTGTGTGTGTGTGTGTGTGTGTGTGTGGTGCATGTATACCCAATAGCAAGATGAATGGACTGACCTAACAAATACAGCCAAAAAGAAATAAAAATAAATACAAAAAACAACAGGCTGTAGACACTTAAAGTCAAACTTTAATATACTGTACCACCTCAGGAAAAAGCCTTCAAGGAGTAATAAAAAAAAAAAAAAACAATCGTAAAAGCAGTATTTATACCAAACCATCAGCTCTTAATTAATTGGTTAATTAAACAATAAAAAACACTTTATTGATACTATTGACTGACTTATTGGCTTCCGTTACTGTTTGAATAAGATTACTGCATCTGTAGAGAAGCTTTGCCTGTTTTTTTTTTTGTTTTGTTTCTTTTGGACTGAGTTGTAGTCAGACAGTTTTAGAACATACATGTTGCCCCTGTTGTGTCTGTTATTGCGGATCCAGAAATGGTGGAGTTGATGGAAAGGATAAAGGTAAATGCAGTATTCAGTTTCACACAATGCTGTTGCTAAACATTTTGATTCAGAGTCATTTGTGGTAGATGTAGACCCAAGAAGACAGAATGTCATGTAATCTTTATACAGGAGTATCCCATCACTTTCTGCTCTTTTGCCCCTTCTTTCTTTGCTGGTATGGTTATAAGTGTTGATTAGGTGTCTAAAATTTTAGTCATACTTGTCTCTCTACTGCAATAACTACTAGTACTACCACTACTGCTGTTACTACTAATACTACACCTGCTTCACTAATGCTACTACTACTGCATCTCTACTACTACTTCTGCTGCAACAACTACTACAAGTACTATCACTACTGCTGCTACTATTACTACTACTAGTATATCTGCTTCACTACTGCTACTACTACTGCATCTCTACTACGACTACTTCTACTGCAACAACTACTACTACTAGTACTACCACTACTACTACTACTACTACTACACCTGCTTCACTACTGCTGCTACTACTGCATCTCTACTACAACAACTACTACTACTAGTACTACTACTGCTGCTACTACTGTGTCTGCTGCTACTACTACACCTACTTCACTACTACTATTACTACTGCTATTGCTACTACTTCTACTGCTGGTACTACTATTACACCTGCTTCACTACTACTACTACTACTACTGCTGGTACTACTATTACACATGCTTCACTACTGCTACTACTTATTACTACTGCTGTTACTGCTGCTGCTACTACTACTACTACTGCTGCTTATGAGCAGTACCCCTAATTTCAGCTTCTGTTAAATAGTTCACTCAGTATGTTTATAAGAGACTTATCAATTGTGTCTTTTGGCTTTTCCCGATTAGGGGTCGCCACAGTGGAACTCCGGTCCGCTAATGATTGGTAGTTGATTTTTACGTGTTGAGTTACCAGCCCTGACACACAACCTTCAACAAAGGTACGCCCATTCACGCATATCTCCACGCAGAAGACGCTCTAGCTGAGAATCGAACCGGACAGCGTCTTACTGTGAGGCGACAACACTACTGCAACACCACCACCGCGGGATTTTGTCTTATTTCTCATTTTGTTCCCCGATGCCTAATCAGCTTCCTTTCATGATGTGTTTTATTCCTCATTTTGTTCCCCGATGCTCAATCAACTTCCTTTTATGATGCGTTTTATTCCTCATTTTGTTTCCCGATGCCCAATCGGCTTCCTTTTATGATGTGTTTTATTCCTCATTTTGTTCCCCGATGCCCAATCAGCTTCCTTTTATGATGTGTTTTATTCCTCATTTTGTTCCCTGATGCCCAATCAGCTTCCTTTTATGATGCGTTCTCTTTTGACATTCTTTTCACATTGTCATTTCAACCTCTCAGAATGTCGCCCTTTCTTTGCTTTCCTTAGTAAATACTGCCATAATATGGTAATTCAGGATACTGATTTGATTGACTGTTTAATTGATTAATTGAAGTACTTTATTCATTCACTCATTCATTCATCCATTTTATAGCTTCTCTTAAATTCAGGGTTATGGGGCAGGTTGAGCCTCTTCCGGCACTCAGTGGGCACAAGGAAGGGAGACTTGTCCTGGATGGTGTATAAACTCATGGCAAAGATTTGAATATTAAAATGCTTAAACCTAACTGTTATACATTGCAAAAATGGATGATGTAATTAAAAGCATATCTAAGAGAATAAATATGGTAAATTAAGAACAGCACCCCCTAATCTTTGGCTGACTTTCTTGTCAATTTTCCCATATTTTTTCATTTCAACAATTTGGCCTCCTACCTTTTCACTTTACTGAAGACATATCTGAGGATTACCGTTTCCCTATTTTAATGTTTGTCATGATTTCTGTATGTCCCTGTCAACTTTTCTGATATGAATTACTGCTCTTTTTGTTCACATACCTACCTATCCAATATTCCTTTTCCTTTCTCTTCAAGTCATTATATTGTCTTTTTTACTTATAGATAATCGTGCCTGCTCAGTGAACCAGGTTTTTATTTTTTTCACCCATATTTCATTCCTCTCTAGGTCGCTTCCTTTATTGAATTCCTGTGCTTCATTGCTATCTTGTTACTCAACTAGTTGCATATTTAAATGATTGTTTTTGCAGGGAGGCTGCAGAAAACAAATATTCCTCAGACCTAAGGTAGTTTAACTCTGAATTTAATATGTTGGAGTGTAGTACAATCCCCTAAAAGGTTTAATTCTTTTTTATAAAGATCCATATTTTTTCTTTGTCTGTAAAGGTCAGTTTTGTCATGTGCACAGTTCTGCATACAACTATATATTTCCTATGCTAAAATGTTTATTTCAATCTGTCCACAGTTACTCAAAGTTGTATTTGGTAATCTTTAAAGTTTCAAGTGTCAGATAAAAGTACAAATGATGTTGTTTCTTAAAATGTTACACATATGCTTACTTTACTTCTTACTGCTACTTAAGTTATACATTCTAATAAAATATATATAGTAATTAGCAAAGCTAAATCATGCATGTTGATCAGCTAAATACTGGTTTAGACCACATGCAGCTGAGAATATTTAATCTTACTATGCTATTACTTCTCAGTGGTGTGTTGTCATTGCTTCTTAGTTACCATCAGTTCATCGCCACACTTAGTCAACAGCAAAGGACTCATTAAAATCTAGTCCAGTACAAAGCAGACAAATAAAACTATCACCAATTATTAGATAGGCACCTGTGTGTATGTGGATGTGCGCGTGTGTGTGTGTGTGTGTGTGCATATGCACGAGCATCTACACTGTGTGTGTGTGTGTGTGTGTGTGTGTGTGTATGTGTGTGTGTGCGTGTGTGTGTGTATGTGTGTGTGTGTGTGTGTGTGTGTGTGCGCGTGTGTGTGTATGTGCGCGCACGCGCGTATGCTCATCTGTGCGAGTTTGTTACTGTCTCTGAAAATATTCTTACCATAGTGTAGCATGCAGACTCAGTGTTTTGATAAGTGGATTTTGTAGTTAAGTAGATGCAACAGTGTTTAGGGATGTATGAGAATGCAAGGCACATAGGAAGTGTCTTTATGCAATCACTGTTGTAAAATGTGTGTTTGTATGTTAGCAGGTAGTGGAATATGGGTGAGGTAGTGAGCGCCTTGATTGCTCACCTGGATTGTAGAGTGAGCCTGTGCTGAGGTCTGGAGTTTGATCAGGAATGATTTATACATATGAGAAGGAATAATGCTCAATGCAAGGAGACCTTGGACAGATTATTGGTAAACAGAAGACTGGATAATGGATAAGTGTACTAAGGGGATGCATAAATAATATGGAGTGATAAGTCTATGAGTTGGTTAGCATAGGTAGATGTTTGGGCCTTTCTCCAGTTCCTTACAGAGACCCAGAAAGCATTTTTTGTGCAGTGGACCCAGTGCCTCTTGCCTCTAAAGGTAAACATCCTAAGTACAACCTTTGTAGCATGTAGTGGACTTTAATTTCTTTGGAATCCTTAACAATCAGTATCTTTCACCAGATAATAGTACATGCTACTTGAAAACTGGTGTGAAGCCCATAACAAACTATACTTTGACAGAATGTTACATACCTATTTGAGCAAAAACATGCACTAGATTTTTCAAAACAAAATTTGGACAAAGCATTAGTTAGACATTCAAATAGTATGTCCATAACCTAGTTTCTTGTGAGATACTAATGTTTAGAAAAATGCCATGAAAAATAGACTGATTGAGATAATGATCAATTGCGTTCTTAGGTTCATAGGTAGGTACTAGGCTATCTGCCTGAGGGCATTTATATGTCTAGCCTGAGTGTGTCAGCTTTCATCGCCCCATTGATTAATTAACTGAGCCTCTGTCAAGCAGAGCCAATGAAGTGATCCCAGGGGTGTATTTTCTGTTACCCATCCACTTGTCAAGGTTTCTCTTGAAGAGTGTTAGTGAGGGGCTCTGCCTAATGAAGATAGGAATTTTGTTCTAAAGCATGGGGAGTCTCTGTGACAGGAATCTATCCCTCCAGCATGTTCTATTTATTGTTGTGGTGAGGTTTAGCTCACTAGAGCGCGTAGCTCGCAGTGACTTGGATTTCTTTAGGTGGAGCATGTCCATCAATTCTGAGTTGGACATGGCTTTGTAAGTCAGGCAGAGATCACCTCTGAGTAAGCGATATGCCACTGAGTACAGCCGGAGTTTTTTTAGTTGGTCTGCTTAGGACATATGTTTGAGGCCAGTAATCTTCTTGGTGAGGTACTTTTGTGGTCTTTCCAGCTGTTGGAAGTGTCTTGTGAGGTACATCCCAAATGGGGCATTGTACTCTATGATGGGTCTGATGAGTGACTAGTAGAGGGGCACTATAACCTCTTTATTTCTAGATGCGAACTCTTTAGTAATTAGATGGGCCACATAGAAGGATTTCCTAACTACTTTGGCAATATGATTGTCAAAGGAGAGATTACTATCCACCTGGGTCCCCAGATCTCTTATTACGTCTTCTGTATTAAGGGGGCTGCCACCTATGTGGTAATTCGTGGGTGTTTTGTTTTTCCCAAATGGGATGACTATGTATTTTTTGGCATTTAGCTTGAGGCCATGACTTTGACACCAGGTGTCTGTCTCAGTAAGGCCTTTTTGGAGGATGTCCATGTCAGCTGGAGAGTCAGTTATGGCTCCCAGTTTGCAGTCATCGGTGAACTTGGTTAGCCATAATCCTCCTGTGTTTGCCTGTACTTCTGAGAAGTATATGCCGAACAGTAGGGGTCCCAGGACTGAGCCTTGTGGGACACCACTTGTGACTGGTTTAGAGTCGGACCTGGAGCCTGCTATTCTTACCGTGTGAGTTCTGTCTATAAGCCAGTTGGCAACCCATCTTGTGACGTTGGGGTTTATGTTCAGGCTGGTGAGTTTTTCTATAATACCTGAGTGAGGAATGGTGTCGAACACCTTGGTGAGGTCAAGGTAGGCTGTGTGAACCACCTTTCCCTCGTCTGTGGCCTTGGTGACTGTCTCAACGAAGTCAACCAGGTTTAGTAGGCATGATCTGCCCTTAACAAAGCCGAACTAGGTTGGGTCAAGTGTTTGGAGGTTCCCAGTGTTTTTGTTAATGAGTTCCATGATGATGCGCTCCATAGCCTTGCAGACCAGGCTAGTCAGGCTTATGGGGCGATAGTTCCCAGGGTCACTTGTGGCCCCTCCTTTGTAGAGCGGAATAACCGTTGCTGTGTGCCATTCTTTGGGGACTGACCCTGTGGAGAGGTTGATGTTGAACAGTGTGTTTAGGTGGGGGGTTAGTTTGTTCTGTAGTTCATGCAAGATGCATCCTGGGACACCATCTGGCCCCATTGACTCTGTGTTTTTGGCTTTTGAAAGGGCTGTTTTCACCTGTGCGTCTGTGATTTCTGGGACACTACACTTTTCCGGTATTGTTGTGGGCCCTTTTGGAGGTGAGAGGAGGGTGAAGTTTGCACTGAATCGATCTGCCAGGATGCTGACAATATCAGTAGGTTCAGTATATTTTGTGCTATTTTGCACTAGCTTAGAGCATATCTGTGAGTTGCCACTTAGACTCTTGACATAGCTAAAGAAGGCTTTGTGGTTATCTTTCAAATCCTTGGCTATTTTCCTTTCGAAGTTAGCCTTGGATGATTTTATGAGGGACCTTAGTTTCTTACTGATACTGATCAGGGATGTCTTTCCTTCTTGGGATTTGCTTTTTTTCTGAACTAGTTTCCTCCTTTTATTGTATAACTTGTTTATGCAGGGGTGCACCAGACTGGTTTCCTTCTCTTAGGGGAGTGAGTCTTGGTTTTGCTAGGGATGGCACGATCCATGCATCCTTGTAGGTGCTCATAGAGTGCATTTATAAAGGATTCTGCATCTCGGGGCAGCATTATCCTTTAGCATGGGGGCTGTGAAACTTACCACCTCTGTCTTAAGTAAGGTGAAGTTTGCTTTAGAAAAGTTTTTCACTGTTGTTTCCTTGGTTGGGGGTCGTGGTGGGGTGTGGACATCCAGAGTGATTAGTTTATGGTCTGATCTAACCAGTTCCATAAGAAAATTAAGAACTCTACTGCTGGAAAAGAATATTTCAAGTTAAGTGCTTAGATACTTAATGCTTGTGGTTGCTATTTTCCAGAAAAAAGTAACAGAGTAGTATAGTAATGGATCATGTTGGAAATGATTTTAAAAGAACACTTTCTTATTGTTAGTTCATTTATCATGACTTTGTACATTCCTGAAATTCAGCTGAACTCTGTGATCTGTTATGGGAGAGATTTGCTTTATAAGGCACCTATTATTTATTACTCTTTCATCTGGGTTTTGTGGGCAAGTTAATAACAAAAAAGTCCCAGTCTGTGTATTTCTACTGGTTTACATACTGAATTTAGTAGATTAGGACAAATATTTTGACATGGCCTATAAGTTATATTTTGATTACTTATTAATAGAAATTACTTTTCTTTCAGGTTGGAAGGTAATTGTGACTGAGTCACTTTGTAATATGAACTGTAAGCAGTGTGTTAGGATGATTACCCTGTTTTCCTTTTCTAAGATCTTTCAGAGCTTGGAGTATGGGCAGCCATCTTCCTTCTAGCAAGATAGTGATTCTTTCTTGCACTGCCAGCAGAGCATTCACCACAGCCAGAACATAAAAAATGTCTGTCATTATATTTTCCAAACATTTATAGAAATTATAATTAGTGGTTTGGAACAACTGCTCATCTACCTTGAATTGTCTGCAGTTTTTGACTCATTTGGTTACGAGATCCAAAGAATGTGAGTTAACTAGTTTTCTGTCTTTTTATTGAGTAAGAAATAACAAAAACTGATGTCCTAACAACCCTTTAACATATATAACAGACTACTGAGAACAAACTTTTCATGTTTCACAATGGTTAATTAATCAATCAACTTTCTTCCCTTCCAAATGCCCACTCTGCGTTCTCATTCTTCCGTCATATCTTATTATCTATCCCATGTCCTTTGTCTACCCGTTACACTTCCTTCTCCCACCTCTTTTTCTCGCTTTCTTTCCCTCCCTTTCCTCATGTCTGCCATCAACAATTTACTTAAATTGTATCGTTATTACCTTTTGGAAGCATGCTATATTCTTTGGGTTCAGTAAACCTTCTCTTCTCCCCTTGTAACTAGGAATGGTAGTAGACAGATGTCAGCCCTATATCCCATACATGCACTGAGGGCTTCTTTAGAGTTTTCCACCATTAGTTCATGCTCATAATATTTTGTTATTTATTGGGAAACTCACTTTCCACTTAGATCAACATTCTCATAAAGTTCAAGACAGGTTGGTCAGCCAGAGATTATAGACTATTACTGTTAAACTAGAAATGATAAATTAATATATATTTTCCCTCTTTTCCTCATCAATTCTTTTTGTATAAGAGTTGTTAGCTAGTAGCGTTGTGTGGATTTTGATTTATAAACATTTATGGGTTGCATTACAGAAACAGATGCTTGGTGCCAGAGCCATGGGCTCAAGTTAATTGCCATGCAATGTATAGTTATTCCCTCTGGGAAAAACCATGTACCCATGAATTACCACATAAGTGGCAGTACACTAAGCACCCAAAGTGTGATAAGGGACTTAGGGACACAGGTGGACAGTGGTCTCATCTTCGATAACCACATCGCCACAACAGACAGGAAATCCTTCAATGTGGAATAGATTGCCCATACATGTCAAGCAGAGTGCCTCTTTGGCCCTCTTCAAAATGAACTTTGATGATTGGATGGGAGAGGAAATTCACCCCATGGATCACGTCAGTCGCCCTGCTTGACAGGGGTCCAGAGAAGTAAATACTGTGGGAAGAAATAGCCAGGGAATTGTTGGGGCTGCCATGGTGGTGCAGTGGTTAGCATTGTTGCCTCACAGCAAGAAGTTCTCCGGTTCGATCCTCGGCTGGGGTGCCTTCTGTGCGGAGTCTGCATGTCCTCCCTGTGGTCGCGTGGGTTTCTTCCGGGTGCTCTGGTTTCCTCCCACATCCCAAAGACATGCTGTAGGTGGATTGGACACTCCAAATTGGCCCTAGGTGTGAGTGTGTGCATGTATGTGCCTTCAGTGGAAGGTTGGGCGCCGGGCTGGCAACTCGACACCGTAAAACTCCACTGCCAATCATGAGCAGACAGGTGATCTGCTGTGGCGACCCCTAACCAGGAAAAGCCGAAAGACGAAGAAGATTTATTTCTTCTCCTTGTGAGGCTTCATTTGACAGCTCCTTTGTTTGTACACAATCAACTCATTCATTCTTGATGGGTTGGGGGAGAGATGGCTAGCAATCCTGGCATAGACAAAAACCTTATGGCCTCTTCATTCTTGCTGAGGCATCCCCATTCCCCATCAGTCATCTGTTCTCTTGTGAGAGTTGGGTGGTAGGGAGCAGGCTAGTTTTGCTGGCCCAGTGGGGTAGACTACCCTCCTCAGCAGCTCTTCTGAACTCTGTTATTGCTACCTCCATACCACAAATTTCTCTTGGCTTAGGAGTGTGACTGCACTTATTTAGCATTGGCTTTGTAGGCTCGGACTGAATTGGTTGCGACACCTAGTACTTTCAATAAGTGTCATTGGTGTGAGTTAGATCCACCTTGCCCCCTCCAGGATGGGTTTGCCAGCAATGGCCACTTACTACCATCCTACCTGCAAGCTTCTACAGGAACCCAATCTGCAAAATGAACTCAGGTCACCTTCACCATAGTCAGAGTTTTCTTTCCATTACACCATGGATCTGCCTTCATTTATGTATTACTCTTATTTTTTTTTTTCTTAGCATGGTTCTGTATTGATAACAATTATGAATGACATATAGATGAATCATTTCAAAATTGTTTTAATGTTCTTGCAATAATATTGAATTCATCATTGCTATTCAGCCAGTTTCATAACTCTTTTTTATTAATGGCATTGCATAAAGCATGTTTTTACTGGAGAACCATAATGTTCTTGTCATGCTGTTTTATATTTATTTTATTTGCCTCTAGACTTACTTATTGTGACCTTTATTCGAGTCTTGAGTTTTATCACTTTTCACTGTTTGCCTTTAAAGCAAGTAACAGTCTGCTGCCAGACTTAATTATTTTTCTTTTTGTTCTTATTTGGCAGTTATACACAAAGCCAGAATCATTTTCTTAGTTTGTTCTATATTAAAACAAGTCTCTTTTAATATATTTGTATATAGGTATCAGTAACTGCTGGGCTAGTCACTAGATATTATTGTCAGTTGACCAGCTCAAAAAAATGTTTGCTTACTGGACATATACCTCTCAACCTCTTAGCACAAGAAATTAGGACATATGCCTAAAATAAGGGAGCCAAAGGCCCAAAATAGGGACAGATTTTAAATGCTTCTCTTATAAGCTTAGAAAATATTGCTAGAATAACATGATTTGTGTTAGCATGCATTTTCTGAAAGAGATGAAGTCTGAAAGTCAAATGTATGTCATTATTTACTGACTTCAGTCCTCCGTGATTTTCCAGAAAAACCCACATTTTATAAGGAAGAGGAGGAAAAAATATGACACAAAAATTTGGCTATTCTATGAAAATCTGGACAGTTGAAACATATGGCTTAGTTACACTTTGGATATCAATGTATTATGTTTTATTGATGGAGCTTTGAAATGTATTATAATGTGTTAGTTTTGCCAAAGTTGTGGACTGGTGAGTACTTACCAGATCATTTCCTATTTTGTTGCACATGTGAGCTATGTTTATTGACAAACTTCCTTGGTCAGCTCGGCAATCAAATGGCCGGGATAACCCCTGTTCAGAAAGAGGCCTCGAATGAAGTCTATTTGCCTATTTTAGGAAATTTGGTTGATCAACCGGCTTCTATTTCATCTACTACAAAAACTACCACCCCCTATCTATGTAGTTTTATCACCACTTTTAATGTAGATGCAGGGGATATTTTTTTCCATCATAAAGAAAAATTGGCCATTATTACTGCCATATTTACAAATGTCTGATCAGACAGATAATACCCCAAAAGTGGTGTTTAGGAAGGGGTTGAATTTAAAGAAGATCTTGGAAATGAAGCCTAAGTACCCCTTAGTTAGATCGGGGATGTTCAAGTGTAATATGTGTAAGTTTTGTCGTTATGTAAAAGCAGGGACCTTCTTCACCACTGGGAACAACAAATATAACATTAAGGGTAGATTTAACTGTACTAGTTCACATGTGGTCTACCTAGCTAAGTGTTCCCTATGTCCAGGGTTTTATATAGGCAAGACCGATAGGAAGTTGCAGGAATGCCTATATGAGCATCTTTATGCCATCAGAAAGGGGAAAATGGATAATGCATTGGCCAAGCATATTAAAGAATTTCCGAACCATGAATTTCATATTTTAGTGATCGACCAGGTGGTTCCTGGTAACAGAGGTGGGCCAGAGTCCTTATACTGGAATTAAAAGAGTTATTATGGCAGTTGAAATTGGAGGCGTATCACCCCCCTGGGGCTTAATGGAATGTTATCAGTTTCTTGTGTCTTGAAATTAAGGAGTCTTAGGAGATGAGTTAATAGGTGATGTCTTATTTATTTTAGGCATGGTTGTCTATGCTTGGATGTTTTTATCTGCATTTGTTTTTATCTGCATTTGTTTTTATATGCATTTGTTCTGAGGTTGAGCCCGAGCTGCAGGAGTAGCATACAGTGCATGTTTTGTTGTTAGAGATTTTTTTGTTGTAGAGATTTTTAATTGAAGTCATGTGTTTTCAATTTGTTCTTAATCAGTGCTTAAGTATCCAATGTGAAGGTAATGTGTTTTTATCTTTCTGAAGAAGTTGGTGTGGAGACACCGATGAAAAGCTTATAAGTGTGAGCTTAAATAAACTTTTATTTCGAGTATTCTTTCCTACTGGTGTACGTTTTTGTGATTATACTTTCAAGGCGTAGAAGTGTATCGTCAGCTGGCTTCCTTTGGTTCATTGTCTAGTGTATAACACATCCCTTGTTGTATATCTTGCTCTAATACTATACCTAGTGTTTCAGCTGCAGATAATACTATTTCATGCTGTTCAAGTTTAAGACCTAGTCTTTTGTAATAAAGATAAAGTTCATGGCTTGTACTAAAGCTAACCATGGAATTGTTAATTACTCACTGACAGATATTAAGTAGATCCTGAGGGATCATGGTCTTCAGCCATAAAACCTTCACAGCTTACCCTTTCTAGACATGTATAAATTCATTAGGCCACCAAACATTTAGTAATGCCACCGGTAACCTGTTCAAATTGCAAATTCCTCAAAAAACTGTAGAGCTTCAAAAATACATCTACCTATGAATAAAGCAATATGAAATAAGTGATTTGTCAGAAAGTTGTTTGATATAATGCAGTCAAAATTTGATATCACCAATGTATTGCATAATTTGAAGATAAGATTCTGAAGTGTGGAAGGGAGAGCAGATGATCAAGGGGAGTTCTGGGGCATGGCTGTTGTCAAATAGGTGCAGTGGGATACAAAAACATTTTTCATGAAAAAAGGCTTCAGTGTGTGAATGTCAGGGAAAAACCCCCTGAAATTCTGATATACCCAAAACAAGAAATTATTATCCATCTGTATTGAATCAGTATGAGTATTGTGATTATTTTTATTGCTTCTATTTTTGCCACTTTACTCTCTTATAGCACTGTTTCAGCAGACTTCCCCTTCATCAGTCATACTATACATTAGAATTCCTCCATCCCCAATTCCTCATTTTGACTGTTTTTGGATATAATGGAATCATTTGTCACACATTTCCGTAAACATCTCAAGGAGTTCAACTAAAACTCTCCATGGGTAAGAACTACATTATGAGATCTCTGATGGGGAGTGCAATAATAACTGGAAGTCATCATCCTTGTGGGTGGGATAGTCAAAAAGCCAGCCTCAGGTGGTTTAGTATGCAATGATTTGGCACACACAGTGCAATTTACATAGAAGGTGTTTGGGCATCTTTTTTTCCACTGTCCAGACATGGTGCTGATGTTAGTAGCTTGGTTGCGGACTGAATCATGTTAGCCACACTTGTTCCACACCGTTGTCCAGGGATAAAATATCCAGCTGACAACACTTCATGCTTTCCTTTCCACTGGTCTAGGATAATTTTCAGAGGGTCTATATTAAATTGTTGCCTGCTTAGGTTGTTGAATGCCTAAACGTCGACAACTTAAAATCACGAACAGCAGTTTCCACACAAGGAAATAAGTCATTTGGCCGTTATGGGGATTTTTCCCTGTGTACAACATAGAGTGATCTTGGCGTTGGTATATTTAGTTGGGGGGGTGGAGGGCATTCTGTTTAAAACATGTTTTTTTTTACTTTGGCGAGCGGCTTTCTTTCCCTGTGTTGAAAGTGCTGTTCGTGATTTTAAGTTGTCGATATTTAGGTGTTGATGTTTAGGCATTGGATGACCTAAGAGGTCGACAATGTACTATAGGCCCTTTTCAGATAAGGGCCACTGGTTACAGAGATCCTTTGGCAGTGTACCAGTGGTCAGTTCCTGCATGTCATTCTTGATATCCCATGTCTACAGGGACACTCAGCAGAACTTATCCATCTGACGGGTAGCCACAGTGATTCAGGATATTTTCCAGACTTCATATAAAGAGAGACTAGAAGGACCTAAGATGTAAACCTTTGCTATATGGTGGTGAGGAAATGTCAGAAGCTTTCTTGTGCTTCAGACGAATCACACAGTGCAGGGGTCTAATACATTTTGGAAAATAACTGCAGGAATGAATAGACAATGCTTTAGGTGTGGCTGACTGGAAAAGGGAAGAAGCCTTCAAGATGCTCACTGATATACAGAATAACTGTCCTGAAGAGACTTTTATTTTTTGAGGCATTTTGTTATTGTAGCACTGCAAACATAAGATACATTCTCAGATGCCCTGAATATGCCTCCTGAAAAAGCTTTGAATTTGGGGTGAATTCAATGATGCATGAAAGTGGGAGGACACAAGACACATTCAGTGACACATAAGAAGATGAAGTTTTGTATTATATGGCTAGCACTATAGCTTATGTGCTAAGTAGGAAAGCCAGCAAATTAGTTCTTATCTGCCATTAGCTACTTCATTTCTGTGATTTCCCAAAGGTCCATATGTGTCAAGTCCACCTTATGTTACTCAGAACAGCATTAGAAAAATAAATGTCAGGACAAAACTCATATAATAATAAAACAACATCCCTTACATACACTTTTTACTGTAGTTCTGTTGGTAACCTAAACTTGGTACTTCTTTTTGCATAACTACTTTGATAAAAAAAAAACATGGCAGTGAAAAGGAATGATACTAAATTAGCCTTTAGGCATAATGACCTTAAATTTGTCTGACAAACATGCAGCAGTCTTCCCCCTTATCTATCTATTTTAAATTATTGACATTAGTGCAAGGAGTGCTGATGTATATTTATATAGCTGGGGCATCATTTATTCTTATTGTTGTCTGTGTTAAGGTAGAAACTTAGAAGAACAAGTGACTGTATTTACAGACTGCCTCTTCGTAGCTCTAGGGATGATGTTGACCAGCTAAGCCTCTCATAACATAAGCTAAACTGAGATTCAAACACAGCTCAGCTACAACCTTGGGTCTTCCCTTCAAATAAACCCATGACTAGTGATACTAAGTCAACAAAAATAAATATAATAAAATAAAGTACATAAATTAAACAAATACACAGTTGTGATTTGCTGGTAATTATTTTAAAATTTACTAAACTTTCCAAAGGACAAAGGCTGTTTACATGAAGCCTGCATTAAGCATATTTCCATTAACGTCTGAGTATATTCTGAGTATATTCTAGAAGTGAGTGGTCAGAGTATTATTATTAAGTATTACTACTGCATGTATCCGGTATTAATGTAGGACTGCATTCTCTTTATAAATGGGTCATTACATGGCACAGAGCTGAAGAAAATAAATATATCCACAAGAACAATGTATTTTGATACACACTGAGGTTTTTGAAAGTAATGTGCAGTTATACAGTAATCTTGTCACGTGGTTATGCTGTGAAGAAGAGGTAAAGGGAACTAGTGAAAGGGTCTAGGATATATCACTTCAGATGTTTTGCTTCTGCTTAGCTAGTTAAAAGTAAAGAAATGCAAAAGGTGTCATTTTTCAGTGTATCACATATTTCATCAATTCTAATTTGTGAAATTGTTCATTCACTGAATGAAATGCATATCTCAGAAAGGTGTTTTTGATTAATTCAAGCTGCCTGAAACGTAACCCTTTCTTGTATGATGTTTGAACAGATTCTCTTACAGTCTCTTCAGTGCCATATGATCCATTTAGTGTATGTCTGTATTGCTTGCTTTAGGCTGTGTTAAATGTGTTTGAGGAAATTGCGATCCTTTACATACTGAACTAAACATAAAATATTTTTTTACCTGGGAGCAAAGTGGATCTGAAAAAAGTAATAATATGTCAAAAAAAAGACAACAACAGTGAAAAATACATGTTTTAATGATCTGTCTTGTATTGTCTGTATACAATAACACATTACAGCTTTATAGAAGGTGTAAGTATTCATTCCTTTGTCAAGGCTAAAGGTTACTTTGTGTTTAAGGATGTTCAGCACTTAAGAAAAAATTAACATGTGCTAATGAAGTTATGGTTTATTTTAATTTTTTTCTTCTACCAGTAAAGCTTACAAATGAATTTTCATTTGCTGCAAACAGTGACATTGTAGGCTCATTTACTTTTATATTAAGCAGACATAATTAAAGTCAGCTTTAGTTATAAATCATTGTGTTTATTTTATCTGACCTACAGACTGTTTCATTGAATCTCATTTAATGTATGTAGTTATTTTTGACAGAAACAGTCCATTACCAAATGCTCTTGGAGAGCAGGTTGCTGGTCCCTCTCCCTTAAATTGACCAGCACATAATAATGCAAATGATTTTTTATGAAGACTTCTATGCACAGCTCTTTTACAATTGCTTTAAGAAATATTGTACATTATTTGTTGTAGATGATGAATTACTTATGTACACTTCATGCTCCTTGGAATTTAGAATAGCCAAATAGCTTTTGAAACTGATGCATTCTTACTGAAGAATTTTTAGCAGATGTCCTAATTTATCAGCATTTGAAGTCTTGCATAATGTATTGGGAGAAGCTTGCAGCTTGTTTTCTTTCTTTATTACCTGCCTACAAAATATCACACGTTGAAGTATAAAAAACCAGCACTGTAGGTCCTCCCAACATTTGCTTTCATAAATACTGCTATGTAACTTTAAGTTAATCTATTTCACCCAGGAACTTATTTTACCATTAACAACAATCACTTTGGTGGGACTTTACAAAATATTTATCACAGTGCTTGAAAAGAAGCATTGCCAGAAACTGGATCTGTGCCAGGAACTCAGAACTTTTGATTTCATGGATATTTATGTGTTAGCTGACTGGGACAAGGTTTGGCCCCTGTGATACAGGCATTACGTCATACATATAGAAGCAGCGCCATAATGGAAGTTGTCCTGACATGTGCCTGGTGCATTGTACTCCCAGATAAATCAGTTAGTAATAACATCAGTGAACATAGACTTCCCTTGCTCCTCTAAATGCCCCCTGCCCTGCTGTAATGTACTGTTTCATAGACTTGCCCCTAACTCTTCAATGGCCATAACATTAAAAAACGTTTATGACCTTCAGCATCTTCCAATCCCAAAAATGTAGCTATTTGGATGACTACTCATAATACATAACACTGGAGAGCTACAATCCACCTTTATTCCGTAGTGTTCTAAGAAAATCACACTAGTCCAGAATGCTGATCCCCTGCTGATTCTGCAGATAATGGGTTGAGTCATTTTATATGCCCATTTAGAGATTCCTTAGAGTTCATCACTTTGTGATTTAACAAATGCAGTTCCATTATATTGTCTACAATACTACACCCCCTTTCTCACTTTCCACCAGCCCATCTATCTGAGGAATAAAAAGGAAAGTGGCACAACATTGCTTGTACCTCCAAGCTAATCACTGCTAGAAGCTGTCCTACACAGTGTACAAGCAAATTGACAATTTGATATGGGCAGAAAAATACTTTGAACCATATGTACATTTTGCCTTGGAAGGAGTCTGACGGCTTGACACCAGCCTATCTTAGTTTTGTTAGTACTCAGTTTGTGCTGGCAGAATGTCATCCAGAAAAATCAGTGCCTGCAATTTAAAGGATGATGTTAAGTTGTCCAATCTCGCCTTCGTTTTTGTTGGATGGGTTCGGAGCCGATCCTCGGCTCTGACTCGGCCACTTACTATAGCTCGAGAGCTCTTTACTGGCTCGAGGCTACCCCTTATCACAGAATGCCCAGTGCCAGCTACCCAGATCTCGTTTGCTGCTTTAGCTGCAAGATTGTGATCAATACTGGCTCAGGCTTAGTATAATTTTTTTTGTCTCTTTTAAATTCAAATATTGTGCTTAAAATTTGATATAATTTTTTCTTTAGTAGTAGTTTGCAAGTTTCTTTTACTGTAAACCCCCTTATTTCGTCTTTGTGCTTTACTTTGTGCTGTGTTGGCCATCACCACTTAGTTGCTAGGCCTTCTGTTATTCCCTGAACTCGTTTAACTTAGAAAGCCCCCCCCCCCCCCCCAAGGACAGCCATTTAAGTTAGAGGCTCTCCTTTAAGGTCTTTATTAATTTTTAGTTTTTCTATTGTAGTTTGACTGTAACTAAAATGTCTAAGGAAGTTAAAACCTCTGGTTTTAAAAAGTATGACTCATGCTGTCAGAAAATGTCTCTGACAGATTGGCACACTAGTTGTGTTTACTGCCTGGGGGCTCTGCACCTGCAGGATTCTTGTGCTATTTGTCATTCTTTTAGTTCAAGGGTCCTGCAGGAGTGGAAAAATAAGCTTATCCTTTGTGGATTATTAAAACAGGATTCTCCGGCTCAAGCATCTCAGCCAATGAAACCTTTGAAACCAGTCAAGCCGTCGGCTCCATGTTCGGAACCGACCTGTGTGCTTGACAAACCAAGGCACCGACAAGACTACCCCTCCATCGGCTCCAACTGTAATTTTGGAGCCATCTCTGAGCCACAAAATAGCTAGGTCTCCTTCTTTGAAGCCGATTCACTCGGTGCCACAATCACCATTACTTCAAAGCAAGTCCAGTCATTGCTCATCTTCCCACTCCTCTCGATCCTTAAGGTTATTGGATCAGGATGTGGAGAGAGTGGTCAGTAGGTTGCTTAAGTCACAGGCCCTTGATAAAATGCTTTCGAGCCCACCTCAACATGCTTCAGCTCCATCTGCTTCGATTTTGATTCCTCCTTTGACTATGCTTAGTTCAGAGCCGGAGTCCATGGACGCTCCGATAGTGGTTCCTTCAGCTCCGATGACATCCTCATTGGCTTCGACTACCTTGATTCTTCCACCCATTGAGGTATCTAGGCACCAAAGCTCTCTCGTCGGCTCTGAGGGGGGAAGTGGCATCGGACCCTTGTCCGACCCCACTCTCCCTCTCGGAGCATCGGCTCAGTCGAGCTCAGCTCCCGCATTGGCCTTGTAGCCGTCACCTTCGGCACAGGGTGGTATTCATGCCTCTTCGGAGCTGGAGCCCTCCTTGTGTCGAGACTGTGACACCTTTGAGGTCATGTGGAGAGTGCTGTCTCCACAGATGGCTCCACTATCAGTTCCAATGGCTCCATCCTCCTTGGTGCCTGTGACAAACTCTGCTCCTCCTCCAGCCCCAAAGCATAGGGAACCTCTGCCCCCAGACACCCCATTGGGTGAGCCTTCTTCTTTCGAAGCCTCCACAGAGCATTCTGAGCAGGCTCCCTGGAAGAAAAAGTGTAAGAGGAAGCACCTAGACTCCCCTGAGTCTCTCACCACAGATACAGACCTGGATGAATTGGAGGGGTCCCCAAGGTCACCTTCTGAAGATGTTTCCTTTTCGGACATCCTTGAGATTCTCAGACAGAGGTGTAGCTAGACTTCCCTAGCCCTCTCTGAGGATGAGTCTGTGTACCTGGATGCATTTGGTTCCCAACCTTTCACCTCCTGGGTGCCTCCGCCTTTTGATCCACTCATATCTGTAGTGTCTCAAAAGACTTGGTCAGCTCCAGATTCCTTGGAACCTGTCCCGAGGAGACCCAATAAATTCATCACAGCTCCCCAAGACAAACAATTCTTGAGTAAAGGTGTCCCAGTTGATGCTATGGTGGTAGCAGCAGCCACAATAGAGAGTTAGCTAAAACCTCCTCATCTGTCCATCCACTGAATAAAGACTCTTGTACGATGGACAGATATGGGAAGCAAATGTTTTCATCAGCGACCTTCTCCCTTAGGTCCCTGAACTATCTTTCCCATTTTACTAGGCTTCAGAGGGATCTCCTAAAAGAGTTTGGAGATACCCTACAAGATCCAACAGCTGAGGGAACTTCAGCTAAGGTAGCTACCCAGCTGGTGACTCTTAATTCAGTAGTCAACTCCTCCATGAGGCTTATTTCATACGCAGCCGATGGAGCGAGTAGAGCTGCAGGAACAGGAGTGGCTCTTAGGAGACATTCTTGGCTACGGCTGTGTCAGTTTGCAGAACCTTTCAGAGCATCCTTCACCAATACCTCCTCTGATGGCTCCTCCCTTGTTGGGCCTCAGGTGAAAGACATGCTTACCAGGTGCCAGCAGAAAGGCAAGATGCTCTCAGATGTCGGAGTCTGTTTTTCCACTCCTACCAGACCATACCCAAAGGGTTAGAAGGGTGGAAAGATGTGGCTTAGAAAATCCCAGGGACCCTTGCCTGATGCATGTGGTGAATTTTCCACCAGGGGCAGAGGGGGAAATAATAACAATGGCAGATGCTGCCCTCGTGACAGGGGGGGGGGTCCGCAAAATCAGGGTGACAGAGATACGTTCTCTTCCAAACCCTATCATCATCCCTGAAGTGATGCCGACTGCTCAATTCTGGAGGCAGTCGGGGGAAGGCTTTCATTGTACCCAATCACCTGGCAAAATATTACAAAGGACAAATGGGTACTAGCCATTATATCCGGAGGTTGCAAGATTCCCTTTCATCAACCCCGTTTTGTTTAAAAAAAAATCCATCCCAGATGTTCCACCCAATCTAATGGATCAGGCAGTCACAGAAGTTTCAAGACTGCTAGAAAAAAGAGCCATCCAGGAAGTCCCCGCAGACCAAGTAGGATTCCAAACTTACTCAAGATTCTTTTTAGTGCCCAAAAAGACAGGGGACTGCAGACCAATTGTGGAGCTCAGCAGGTTAAACAAATCTGTACAAAAAGAAAAGTTCCAGATGGTAACACTGCAGTCCATTCTCCCCTTAATGGGTCAGGACAATTGGATGTGCTCCATAGATCTTCAGGACGCGTACTATCATATAAAAATGGACAGATGGTCCAGGAGATTTCTACGCTTCCGGCTAGGGGACAGTCATTACCAATTCAGAGCTCTGCCCTTTAGTCTCACCACAGCCCCCAGGGTGTTCATCAAATGCATGGCAGTAGTCATGGCTCACCTGAGACATGTAGGATTTCAGGTGTTTCCTTATCTGGATGACTGGCTCCTCACTGCTACCACCAGGCAACAACTTATAGAGGCACGAGATTATACCATCACATCCTGTGCTCAACTAGGCATCACAATAAACTTCGAAAAATTTGCCTTGTTGCCCTGTCCGTCTATTACATACATAGGAGCAGAGCTAAACACAAGAAAAATTATTGTAAAATTGCCTCAGGAAAGAGTTCTCATTATTCAAAAACAGGTGTCACTTCTCCTGAGGATCAAAAGAATTCAAGTCAAATATGTTCTTCAAGCTCTAGGGTCCACAGCAGCAGCCATTCTTCTAGTTCCCGTAGCACGCTTTCACATGAGAATCCTTCAGTGGCTTCTTTTCACACAATGGTCCTTCCAGGAATTACCCATGTCACACATGATGCTACTTACGGAATCTTGCAAAAGGCACCTTTCCTGGTGGATGGTCTCCCCACTAGTTACTCAGAGCAGACCTTTCATGGAACCCCATGTGGTCGCCATGATGACCATGAATGCTTCCCTGATAGGGTGGGGGGAGGCATTATCTAGGGAAGACAGTCCAAGGCACTTGGCAACCTCATGAGTACCACTTGCACATCAATGTCCTGGAGATGAGAGCGGTGCTCCTAGCGTTGCAAGCTCTTCAAGACTCTCTCCCTGCTAGGACTATTGCAATACAGACGGACAATATGTCAGTGGTTTGGTACATCAACAAACAGGGCAGAACCAGCTCTTACCCCTTGTGCAGAGAGGCCTTCAGACTGTGGCAATGGGCAATTTCCTCCCAACGTTTTCTGTCAGCAACGCATATCCCTGGGACATCCAACATAATAGCGGACGGGCTCAGCTGGGCTATCCTCATGCCTCACGAGTGGTCTCTGAAACAGGAAATTGTGGATCTTATTTTCCTCAAATGGGACCAGCCTTGCTGAGATCTCTTTGCCTCTTCCCTCAACAACAAATGCAGCAGCTACTTCTCCCTTGTTCCTCCTCCAGTTCAGACACCCAGGGATGCTCTAGTCCATGATTGGCCTCAGGGACTCCTTTATGCATTTCCCCCCTTTCCCCTAATTCCAAAAGTCATTCAGAAAGCAAAATCATTGGGTTGCAAAATGATCCTCATTGCCCCCTATTGGCCTCGACAGATCTGGTTTCCATTCCTTCACCCCCACCTTCTATCCCAGCCCTGGATTCTGGACTCAGTACCGGACCTCTTGATTCATCAATCAGGTGGGCTATGCCAATCCCTCCAATCTCTCAAGCTCGCAGCTTAGTTACTCCACTTCCTATCCTAGCCAGGCTCCCCAATATTTCCCCAGCAGTGCGTGGTATTATTGTTTCCTCCCATAAGACAAATACAAGGAAAGTTTATGTTAGCAAATGGAAAAGATTCTCTTACTGGGCAGAATCCAGGAATTTAGATCCTTTTACAGCTCCTGTACACGGGATTTTGGATTTCTTAGCAGAACTGTTTCATTCTGGTGCAGCGGCTACTACCATCAGAGTACAAGTAGCTGCCATTTCAAATGTTCATGTTGGAGTTTCTAGCTCTGTACAGCTTTCATGAGAGATACATCTCTACTTAAACCCCCAGTGAAAGAGCCCCTTCCACCTTGGGATCTCAATTTGGTTCTGGCTTCCTTGATACTGCCACCCTTTGAACCAGCAGCATCATGTTATTTGAAATTTCTCTCTTGGAAAACACTCTTTTTAGCTGCTATTACTTCTGCCAGATGTGTTTCAGAACTTCATGCACTATGTGTTCGCCCTCCATACCTAGTTTTTCGCAAAGACAGAGTTTCTCTGAGAACCAACCCATCTTTTCTACCTAAAGTTTGTTCAGAACACAATTTGAATCAATCCATTGAACTTCCTGTCTTTTTCCCTAATCATTCCAACAGGGCAGAATACAGGTTACACCAACTGGATGTGCATAGACAACTGCGTTTCTATCTCCATAGAACTAAAGAAATGAGAAAATCAGATCAGTTGTCCCTTTCATTCCCTAACAACAAACAAGGCCTTCCAGTTTTTAAAGTAACATTGTCAAAATGGTTGTTGGACACCATAGTCCATACCTATCACTTGCGACAAAAAGATCTTCCAACAAAACCCAAAGGTCATTTAACCAGGTCATTAGCTACTTTGGTAGCATTTCAATCTAGATTTCCCATAGATTCAATTTGTGCAGCAGCTACTTGGGCAGATCCTCATACATTCATTTCTCATTACAAAGTAGATGTGGTCTCCTGGGGCAGAGCTTCCTTTGGTTCCACGGTTCTGAAGAGTCTGTTCCAATAAGCCACCCAGGATTGAGGTGCATCCAGCAAGAATGAATGTGAGATTGGACAACTTAACATAGAGAAGTTATGTACCTACCATAGCATTCCATGTTAGTTGTCCTTCATCTCGCCTTCCTTCTTGCGTCCCTCCCTCCTTCCCCCTTCCTCGAGGATTGAGAGGAGTTTTTCAATGGTTTCACTGGCTAATTTGTTTTGTTATTAGTTGCTTCTCAACCAAACCATAACAATTAACTGTATATCCAGGTTTATTAATGGATTATCTCTTATAATTATGTCTAGTATGGGCTATCTCAAATGAGATCTGGGTAGCTGGCACTGGGCATTTTGGGATAAGGGGTAGCCTCGAGCCAGTAAAGACCTCTCGAGCTATAGTAAGTGGCCAAGTCTGAGCCGAGAATTGGCTCTGAACTCATCCAGCAAGAAGGAAGGCAAGATGAAGGACAACTAACATGGAACGTTGTGGAAGGTACATAACTTCTTTTTATCTTGCTCTACTGTGGGTGACAGTTGAAACCGTGATGACCTTCATTGGTGAATAATATGACAGTGAGTCATTACAGAGCATGACTGTTACTCTGATCTGGTATGTTGTATGTGGGTGTTTTCCTGAATCCCTCACCAGTAGTGCCTGCCTTACTAGAAACACTGATGCCAGGAGTTCAGTCCTCTTAGACAATATTTGCATCTCATAAGACATCTGATTAACCTTTGTCTGTGATATGTAATGATAGCTTCTTCTTCTTTCAGCTTTTCCGAGTTAGGGGTCGCCACAGTGGATCACCTGCCCACTCATGATTGTTAGTGGAGTTTTACGGTGTTAGGTTTCCAGCCCGGTGCCCAACCTTCCACAGAAGGCACACACATGCACACACTCACACCTAGGGCCAATTTAGAGTGTCCAATCCACCTACAGCATGTCTTTCGGATGTGGGAGGAAACCGGAGCACCTGGAGAAAACCCACGCGACCACAGGGAGGACATGCAGACTCAGCACAGAAGGCACCCCAGCCAAGGATTGTACCTGAGAACCTCTTGCTGTGAGGTGGCAATGCTAACCGCTGCACCACCACATTGAAAAAAAAAACAAAGTACAATGCAAACATAGTTTTGCACATTGCACTGATACCAGAAGAAAGCACTTGTTTGTTTATTCATTTGTTTATGGCCTTCATATTTATTCATATATTAGTCTGGTTGTGCATTTCTGTTTATTTGCTACTAGCTAGTCATTTGATGACTAGGAAAGGTGTACTAACCTAAAGCTCTAGTTTATTTATGATTTTGGAAGAGAGAGAAAAAAAATAAGAAACTTCAAAAACATGGGATAAGTAGCATAAAGAAATACACAATTACTGGAATTAGCAGACAGAACTAAGATGATACTTTATAATGATTGTAGTCAGAGAAACAAAAATTATATTATTAATTGTAAGCAGTAGAACTGATAAGTAAATGAATTAGTATGCCCAGTTATTAATTATGTCAACGAATACAATGTACATCATATAATGGCCTCCTTGGGCAGCTAATGAGGTCAGTGTAAGTGGTCTTTGGTGAACTCTGTTAAGGGGTTTAGATCTGTAAGACTTGACTGAGGCCCTTCAATTTTATGCACTGTCTAGGATGTGACTCATTTATCTAAGAGGCTCATGTGTAGTGATTGCTAATAGACTTGGAGGTGAGGGGAACACAGCAGAATGCAGAAAGAAAACAGCAGATTGCAGAGGGTAAAACATTTCTCAGATAGCAAAAATGTGCTGCTGTTAGGACCTTGCATAAGGTGTCAGAATGAATGACTGCTTGTTTCAAAGAGGATGTTTGATAGGGAAGCAAAGTATATTAGGACATATAGACGGTAGAGACGTAAAGGTAAGCCAGATTTTGGATATAATGAGGCTGGCTTATAGAAAGCTTATGCAATAAGTTTAAAGCTAAAATGGAAGGCATGAATATAGGGTACAATAATAGACATTTATTTATGAAAGAGTTATGTCATATAAAACAGCAGAAACCGTTATATAAGGTGCATTGTTTTGCTTTTGGGGACATAGAGCAGGTGAGTGGGCTATCTCTTTATAGTCACATATTTATATGATACACCAAGAAGTACACAGTAGGTTGTCAGGGGAAACAAGACTTCTTTATTTTATTTCACATTTTAGATGGTATTTAACACATAATGTGTGGTGATAAGTCAAATTAGCTATCCTTCAGACTTGGAATGATTAGTAAAATGAAACGTCTTTAATGATATTTAGGGAGGATACAGTATACGAGAATAATGCAAGTGTTTGGGAGATTACGAAGCTAGATGACATGGTATTGTCCTGGAAATGGGCATTTGAGAAGCAGAATTAAAGTGTTATCACAGTCAGGATGGCTACAGGTATGGCTGTGCAACAACAGCTTGACTACTATAACTGAATGCAGTTGTTGAGAAGATTACAGTGAGGGTCAGGGACTGCTTTCATTTACCTGATTTTGCAGCAGCTCATTCACCACTATGGACACAGGAGTCCTGCAGCATCAACAGTGGTACATGGAATTATATTGATAAGATATAGCTTACAGCCGTGTCCATGGAATGATTTAACCTATATTCATCTTTCACTTCAGTACCATGGGAGGAGATACAGTTGTAAACCAGAAACAGTTTCTGTAAAAGGTTTTAGAAAATGGTCAGCCATCTTTCAAGGTCTAATCTGGAAAATTACTTAATGCTGAAATCTGATGTGAGGCAAACTGCTCATGGTTAAAGTTTGTGATGATTACATTTCTGTTTAGAGGGGTGATACTGTCTTAAATAGCAAGTTAAGTCCCATAAGAAAAAAAAACTTCCTATACCATTCAATGTTTCTTCACCATACGTGTGACACTGTGTGTGACAGGTAGACAGAATGTGTGACACCTGATAATGCAAGACTGGAAGTGCAAAGTAACACAGTGAAATCAAGTGCATCAGTTTGTTTAATGTTTGCAGATCACAGAGCATTGTGAATTACAGATCATAGTGGTAAGCACTAGGTAACTTATCTACCACATAAGGAGTGGTTTCTGGCCCAGAAATTGTAGTTATTGGCTGTCTGGGCAATTTATCTCTCTCTCTCAACTTTCTGATTTAAAAGCCCGGATTTGCACTTGTTTCTTTCCTGTAACTAGTCAAGTCCAGATACAGATTCTAAGTTTTAGCATTTGAATTTGCTTATTCGTGCTCAGCACTTGTTCAGAACTTGTTGTAAGCACTAAATAAGCTACAAATTACAACACTCAACCTACCTCATTACCTAGAGGAAAACAGTTTTTGTACTTACTTTCCTCACTTGCTTAGAGAAAAACAGCTCTTGTGCTCACTTTCCTCACTTGTCTAGAGGAAAATAGTTTTTTACTCAGGCATGTCCAAGAGTCAGCTCCCAGTGTTCTCTCCTGTCTATCTGATGAATCTAGGCATCTTGGGGCAATGTAGCAATTGCCTCATGTACACAGACAACCCTCTCCTCCTACCACCCAACACTGCAACCTGTGAGAGATGCACTTATCTAGCCAAACTGGAGGTAAAGCTCTCTCCAACCAAGACTGAACTTGACAGTCAAGAAGAGAAGGTAAACACTTGCACCACACCACACTCATCACATAGTCCCACTAAACCTACACCACCAAAATCCACACATAGAAACACAAAAACATTTGCAGAGGCTCTCAATAATAATCTGCTCAAGCTACAGAGCCCTCCAAAGCAGAAACACAAGCAACCTCTACCCCCTAACACAACCCAAATGACACATAGCCCACAGACTCAGTGTGCCACTCAACCACAGCCCATAAGGCAAAACAATGTACCCAACACACTAGTCAGAGGTAACTCTATAGTCAGGCACACTGATGTCCCACTCACCAGGCTAAACAAGGAGAAGGTTACTGTCAGCTGCCTTCCCACTCCTCTTTTCTTGATATACTGGAAAATATTAGGGTTCAACCAAACTCCCTAATAATGGGCAATTTCAAATACCCCACCATTAACTGGAAAAACTACTCATGTACCAACTCCTTCACTCAGTGCTTTCTGGAATTCATAAATTCCAATACCCTGGATCAACTTATCCACACCCCCACCAGGGGCAACAATATTCTAGACCTAGTCATTACCAACATGAGTGACCAGTGTTCCACACCTCAAGTCAACTCCTCGTTGGTCAGATCCAACCATAAGCTAATCACCCTAGATATCCACATCCCTCCTCCACCCCCCCCCCATTAAGTAAGCCACGGTAAACAATTTCTCCAAAGCCAACTTCATGCTTTTTAAGACAGAAGTGGCAAACTTCATGCCACCCATGCAGATGGACAATACAGTTACGACTGCTGAATCCTACACAAATGCACTCTATAAGCACTTACATGAGTGCACGGATTGTGCTATCCCAAACAGAACCAAGATGCTATTCTCCAAAAAAAGGAAGCCAATCTGGTGGTACCCTGCCATAAACTAACTCTACAACAGAAGGAAGAAACTGTTGCAAAACAGAGTTAAATCCCATGAGTGGAGGAGCTCTCTGGTCAGCCTCAGTAAGAAGCTGAGATCCCTTATAAGATCCTCCAAAGCTAGCTATGAAAACAAATTCTCCACTGATTCTAACGACAACCACAAAGCATTCTATAGCTATATCAAGAATCTCAAAGGCAACACCCAGATCTGCTCTGAGTTACAGCACAATGGCATGAAAACTACAGAACCAACTGATATTGCCAACATCCTGGCAGATAAATTCAGTGCTAACTTTACCCCCCTCTTACCTCCTAAAGGGCCCATATCTATACAGGAAGCATGCAGAGTCACCATAATCACAACTATGCAGGTAAAAGTTGCACTCTCTAAAGCCAAAATCACAGCATCCATGGGACCGGACAACATTCCAGGCTGTGTTTTACATGAACCTCAGAATGAACTGGCTCCCCACCTAAGCACCATGTTCAATCATAACCTCACATCAGGCTTTGTGCCCATTGAATGGCACACAGCAACAGTTATCCCACTCCACAAAGGAGGAGCCACCACTGATCCTGGGAAGTATCACCCTATTAGCCTGATGAGCCTGGTCTGCAAGGCCATGGAACGTATTATTATGGAACTCATAAACAAAGCCATTGGTAACCTCCAAACTCTAGACACCACCCAGTTCGGGTTTGTGAAAGACAGATCATGCCTCCTGAACATGATCGACTTCTTTGAGGCAGTCACAAAAGCTGTAGATGAGGGTAAGATGGTTCACAAAGCCTATCTTAACCTTGCCAACGCTTTCGACACCATTCCCCATTCTGGAATTATAGCTAAACTCTCTAAACTAGGTATAAATCCCTACGTCACAAGATGGGTTGCCAACTGGCTCCATGACAGAACCCACACTGTAAAAGTTGCAGACTCCAAATCTGACTTCAAACCAGTGACAAGTGGAGTACCACAAGGTTCAGTCTTGGGACCTCTCTTGTTTGGTATCTACTTCTCTGAAGTACAGGCTAACACAGAAGGCCTCTGGGTAATGAAGTTTGCAGATGACTGAAAACTAGGAGCCGTAGTCAAGTCCCCAAATGATGTGGACATCCTACAGAAGGGCCTCACAGAGACAGATGCCTAGTGTCAAAGCCATGGCCTCAAGCTCAGTGCCAAAAAGTGCATTGTCATCCCCTTTGGTAAAAACTCTTTACCCATGAACTACCACATAGGCGGCAGTCTACTTAATGCTGAATGTGTGATAAGAGACCTTGGGACCCAGGTGGACAGTAGTCTCTCCTTTGATAATCACATTGCCACAGTAGTCAGGAAATCCTTCTATGTGGCACACCTCATCACAAAAAGGTTCTCATCCAGGAAAAAAGAGGTAATTGTTCCCCTCTACTTGACACTCATTAGACCCATTATAGAGTACAACGCCCCTTTTGGAATGTACCTCACAAGACATCTGCAGCAGCTGGAAAGGCCACAAAGTACCTCACAAAGAGGATTACTGGCCTCAAACAGATGCCCTACACCGAACGTCTCAAAAAACTCCAGCTTTACTCCGTAGCATATCGTCTACTCAAGGTGATCTCTGCCTAACATATAAAGCTATCTCAAACTCAGAGCTGTTTGACATGCTACACCTAAAGAAATCCCAATCCCTCCAAGCTACATGCTCTAGGGACCTAAACCCTGTCACCACAATAAACAGGACATGCTGGAGGGATAGATTCCTGTCCCAGAGACTTCCCATACTCTGGAACAAGCCACCCATCTATGTCAAGCAAAGTTCCTCATTAGCACTCTTCAAGAAAAATCTTGATGAGTGGATAGGAAATAGGAAATACACCCTGGGGATCATTTCTGTGGCTCTTCTTGAAAGAGGCACAGGAAAATAACTTTCTTGGGTTACATAAGCCAGGGAACCTTGTTGGCTAGGCTTACTTAGGCCCTTGGGCCGATAGCCAAGTACCTACCTATAAACCTATGAATTATGAAATTATCCTTCTGGATTCGACCGAACACTGTGGGAAAACAAAATGAATGTTGCACTTCATAATATGTGACACTTGAGAGGAATAATCCTTTTCTCTAACAAATTGCATAAAATAGACAAACCAAACTGCTGGCACAGACGTGGTTTGTAACTGAATCATCAAACAAAGCAAAGGAATCACTGTTAAGGGTGCCATTAGCAGCTGGCCAAATATGAAACAATGACAATGTGCTAGGAAAAAATATGTCATGTATGTTTTAAGCAAACTTTCCCTCGTTCCAACATAGCATGCTAATAAATTTATCACTAATAAAGACATTATTATTATGAATGTCATTCAGCAGTAGAGTAAAAGTCAAGTGAATGTTGGTGCACCCAGAACCCTGATATCTGTATTATGCCTGTAGATAAAAAAATTGTGTTTGTGTAAACATTGTTACTTTTCATCCTTAGCAGGTAGTTGTCCTTTTTACGATGTCTCCTGTCATGAGCTAGACAGTTCTCCTCAGTACTGTCTAGTACTGGTATAAAGACACTGATCCCCATGACAAATGAAGTACTGAAACCGTTACATAAATTAGTTATGAATATATGTGACTACAAAGATATAATATTGCTAAGCATAAGATGCAGCTATAACATATTTTTTTTTCTTTATGCAATCATTTGATCATTAGGGAGTTTTTTTCTCCAGAGCTCTGCTGTAGAGTGCCCACTAAGACTATCTCAATAAACAAATAATAAATAGCTAAATAAATAAAAATGTTTAACTCTGCTTCTTGGACCATTTATGGTCATGATCTGAGCTAGAAGGGCAAAAGTAAAAATACAGTATCATGTGTATATGTCTATATCTATCTATATATCTGCCTATATACAAACATACACACACACACACACACACACACACACACACACACACACACACACACACACACACACACACAATCAAAAAACATGTTTTTACTTCACACCAGAACCATGGACTCAAGAGGCAGTGAACTTGTCACTGAGCAACTGTATACCTCATTAGTCGCAGCACTTCAGTTATTGTAGCCTATATTGCCTTCAAGGTATTTGCAAGAAACTGAGAAAATGCATGATGATCAAACAAGTAAGGGAGTAGTCTAGTCTTAAACTTCGGACAAGATAGTGTAAAGGGCTCATATAAAGACATGAGTAAACTCCTACATCTGACATGGCTAGGACACTTGCATTTAGAAACAAAGGTTATAAGCAAGTTTCTAGAAACCAGGCTTGTTCAAGGTTCCTTGGATATTCTCTGGATGAGAAACTAAAGTCATTCTTACTTCTGATCCCAGTGATGAGATATACTAGTAAAGGAAGCATAGCGTTATGGAGTTTTGCAAATAATGTTATTTTTAAAAAAGTAAGGAATTATTTTTATCACTAGAAAAAATATTAAAGAAAGATATTTGGAAGTTCTAAAGTAATAGTCAGCTCTTGAGATGGCACAAAAGGTGGTTTATTGCATGGGTATATAATCAGCTATGATATTTGTTGAAGATTAAAGTTGTTATTGATTAATACGTACAATGCAAATGTGGTCTGGTTATTTCCTAGAAAATAACCCAGTCCCTAGACTGAGGAAGCCTGTTTCTGTGAGGTTCTAAACACTGCCTTTAGCATCTAATAGTTCTTATGCTGTACTTAATTTCTGAAAACAAATAATGCACAAATCAGAGCCCAGATTAAAATTTTGTTTAGGATGTATAACCATTGACAGCATTTAGGTGTGGTGGTACTGAACAATAAATGCAAGACCACTAACACACCTAAAATGGTATAATATCATATGTAAATGTTTTTAGCCTTTAAAATGTCCAGAGCTGCTCCAAACCATTCAGTTAGGAGATAAGTGATATTACTACTGTCAGAAAAATACATACGGCAATATACCTTTTTTTAAATAATTTTGTGAGCGGTGTTTTCCATTTTAATATCAAGCTTTCCTCCTCTATTAGCTCATTTGTTTTCTTTCTGTTATCCTTAGAATTGAGAAAGGGGAAAATAAGTAAAACGGTCATACAAAAAATCTTCTTAGGCAAAAATATCAAAGGAACTCTGGAAAACTGGAGACTTCACTGTATGTCAAACTTTAAATCCCCAATTGCAGAGGTTCATGGGAAATATGCAAATAACTCATTAAGGGCATACAGGTGTTTCAACTACATGGCTTCTGACTGCCCACTGACTTCTTTTTAAAAGGGAGGCAAGAGCCAGGGATTGCAGTCATCATCCAGAAGGGGCAAGGAAGTGTTGTTTTAATGCTTCCCCTGTTTTTCAAAAATGGAAAGTGTGGTTAATGTCTGCTACATTACACCTTTTTATCAATTCATTCCTCTCTATACCCATGCTGCCCCACAGTGTGTGTGTGTGTGTGTGTGTGTGTGTGTGTGCACGCGCGCGGGTGGGGTGTGGTGCTTATAAAACTCAAACTTACAGGGATGACAGTGCATTTCAGGGATGACTTTTTGGTATAGCTCTTGAGATAGGACTCTGCCAACATAGAGAGCCCCCCCCCCCCCCCGAAAGGAGAGCTAGCCAGTATCAGCCACTGACTTGTAGCCTTCATATCTGCCTTCTTCAGTGCTCCACTTCCTTGGCTACAAATCAAACCCAGGTCACATTTGGTTTAGTCAGAATCAAAACCTCTTTGCCTCAGAGCAATCTGTTTTTGGGAAACATTTATAATCAAATGTGGAGAGTCAGTTAAAAGTTCAAAAATAATATACATTTACCATGTCTTGAAAAATTGTCACTTGTGTAACAGTATGCTCTGTCAAGGGAGTGTGAACTAATTTTACACAATAGAGGGTTTGTTAATGTAAGGACTAATGCTATTTGCCTGGTAGTTAGCACAGAGGATTAAGGCCATGAATTGTTAACTATCTTCTTTCAGTAATCCAAGGTTTGAGTCCTTCAATATTCATTGCTTACTATGTGGCTTAGAGCAAGTCATCTAACTAGACACCCCTAAAAAGGGATACTTGTGCCCTTTAGGTTTACCTATTTAACAAATAAGTAAAATAAAATTATGTGGTGGGTCTACATTTCTGAGTTTTGTTAAGTGCCTTAGTTAAGTCTTCTTGAAAGAGTACCATCTCAGCATATATTGCATGTATTCGTGTTCTTATTTCTTAAAGTGAATGCTTGTTGTACCACTTAATAGAACAGTGGTACAGTGATCACTGAAACAGACTTTTTGGGAAATAGTAGTAGTGTCACTTGAAAAGTGGTACAGTGATCACTGAAACAGACTTTTTGGGAAATAGTAGTAGTGTCACTTGAAAAGTGGTACAGTGATCACTGAAACAGGCTTTTAGGGAAATAGTAGTAATGGATTTTGGATCCTACTGGAGACCAAGTGGCAATGGGCTATCATGAAATCCAACTTCTGCTTCCTGAGAAATATTACATTTAAATACTTTTTAACTTAATGTTGTATGCTGATTGGCTATACTGTAAAAGTGTGTTTCTATAAAGCATAAAAATGATTTAATCTAACTTTTACAGGATGTCTGAGAAGGTGGGAATCAGAAAATGAACTATCAAAAAGGATATGTCAGGACAGCTTAATTTTTAACCAGATGTGAGTTATGAAACTGGCTAAAAAGAGAATATTCTACAACATGTAGAATAGCAGGGAGGCCTCCTGGAGTGTTAATCTATGACTTGCTAGACAGCATTCATGCAAAACGTATTTGAGGATTGTGAGATACCGAAGGGAGCTTTTCAAACCATGCACCAACAGAAACACAGAAAAATAGTGCATACACACATACACACACACACACACACACACACACACACACACACACACACACACACACACACACACACACACACACACACTAAACAATAAAAATTATAATTCAGGTATAGTTTATTATTTAGGGGATTTTGTCCAACTGGTATGTGATTTCTGATGGTGAGTGGCTGCCTTTGCTAAAGGAAGTAAAACATTTGCTGTTTCAATTTATATGTCCATTGTTTTAGCTAATGGCAAGACAGGCTGACTAGAAAATGCAAGGCAGGTTTGGAAACAGCCTGTTTTGATGGCTGCTAATTAAAATACTGTTTACTTCTACTGGGCATGCCATCCAGTAATCATTTAGAGGACATCAAATAAATATGTTTCAGAAAATTGATTAACAGTTAAATTAGTGATAAGAGGTGAACATTCTGATTCATAAGGCACCATCATGGTGAAGGGCTGCAGTATGCAATCATCTGACAACAGTGTGAGTGTCATACGTTGCACTCAACATGCCTTCTTATTGTAGAAACACAGACAGCTAAGAAGCAATGCCAGGATATTAAGTTAGTAGAGAGAGTTAGTAGCAAAGGTAGGTAGCTGTTAGTGGATTCAGTGGGGACATAAATACTGCGGGTGCAGTATATGATTTCCTCTAAAAATTCGCCTGCCTGCTTAATCCTTCTTTAAACTTCAGAGACTGAGATGAGGGAGATGAGAAACTAGTGATTGCCATTTTGTATAGGCTGGCAGAAGAAATATGAGCTGAGAAATGTCAGCATGTATAAGCTGTAGGAGTGGTACCCCTAGCAAATGCAAAAGTAGGAGTGTCTTTTTGGTAGCAGGCAAGGCAATCCAGAAGTTAATCTGCTCTTGCCAATAAGGTGGTCAAAACATGGGAAAGTCTACAGTACTGACTATTGAAAGATCTTGCACTCAACAGCTATGAATCTTAGGTCACTGGTGACATGGGAAAAGTAGACATTATCACTGTAAACTGAAGTCTCAAAGAAGACTGAAAGGGTAATTGTAGAGTATAATAAATGAGTTCTAGGTAACATAGTGGTGCAGTAGTTAGCACTGCTGTGGTTCACCACTTCATTTACCACCTGTGGTTCCTTCTGTATAGTGTCTGCATGTCTGCAGGGTTTCTTGCTGCATACTCTATTTGTCTTCATTCATCCAAAACATATGTGGGAGGTTAACTGGTGCTCCTCCAAACTGCCCATAGAGTGAATGTGTAGTTTGCATTTAGGTTTGTGAATGTACATTTTGTAGTGAACTGGTGTCCTGTCCAGAATTATTTCTCTGCCTCGTTCTTAACTGTTTGTTGGGATAGGTTACAGTTCTCTAAGGATCCTGAATATTATAATGTAGGCATTAGCGAGTGAATGAATATTCATTTCATGATGATAGAAAAAAAAACATTATGAGAAATCAGTCTAGTTTATAAATGGTGGAGAAAAAGGGTACTCCTTAGATTAAACTGCTGAAGAAGCAAGATGACATCTAGTGCAGTTGTAGTTTAAATAAGGTAACTTTAAGAAATGCTCTGGAAATGCCTGTGATATTTAACTATGCACCTGTAGCTCCTGTTATGCCTTACCATTCATTTTATGTCTGCCTGCCTGTTCTTTCACTTTTACTACTTTTATGCACATCCTGAGTGCCATTGCTTTTACAGTGCTACTTGGAGACACACCTGGTATGTCTCTTCACCAGATGGGCATCCTTAGTACTGGAGATTGGTGCATTATAGCACTCTCATATCAAGTCCTGGCAGCTGTGGTGATTTGCATCTGGTGGCGAATAGAGGGGTGGTCTCAGGCTGGCATGATAAACCTAGCTGAACATATAAGAAGTGAGAAGGTCACACAGAAAAAATGATCAGTAAAAACTTAATGAAAACTTGGAGTTTTCCAAGCCAATCAAGTTTTCATTTAGTTTTTACTGATTGTTTTTTCTGTGTGACCTTCTCACTCTTTGTTTTAGTTTGTAAGTTGGGATATTTTGCAGTCACCCTAATGGTAATGGACATCAGCTAGATATAACAACCCTGTGTTTCTTATGCGTAGTCAAACACTCTGCTTGTGCTGTGCTGTGCTGATGAGGTCATAACAAGGCCGAAATATCGATATCCACAGCTAGTGGGGTTTGGCTTTATTTACCTAAAATTGTCCATTGCAGCGACTTAAAAAGAAATAAGTCATGGGCATTCAGAATTGCCATATAGCTGAAATACCTGATGTTCATAAGGGTAATTTGCATATATCCCACGTGCCTCTGATTCAAGAGATTTGAGGGGTCACTCAGTGGAAGTTCTAGCTTGGCTGGAGTTTTCATTTAGTTTTTACTGATTGTTTTTTCTGTGTGACCTTCTCACTCTTTATTTCATGTACGTAGCCAGAAATCTGTCTTGTGGCTGATTGCAGAATTGTTTAATTTCTTTGCGAATAGCTCCTATAGAGCTATCTTGCATGGCCAAAGTTTTTTCTTCATCTTGAATTGTATCTTCTCCTGATGCAGTACTTGTGCTGTCAGCTCATCCCTATAGCTGATGATGCTAATATAGATGCATTACAACACTGCATTAGATGCCTGTTGTAAGTACATCTACGCACATTTCAACATCCAATACAGTCATCATCATCAAGTATAGTGTTCGTATGCTAAGAAAAAAATAGCATTGTAGCAGTGACTTTAAGCATGTGGATTGTGTTTCTGCTGTTTACTTCACCCAGCAGAACAAAAAGCTAAAATGCAGCACTGCACGCATATAATAAGAATTGCACATGCTAATACGGTGGCATAGTAAGATTTATAACTCAAACTTCAGGGATCACTTCCTGCAAATAGATGCCACGTGAGGACCACAGTAGTAAACATTTGTAGTACAAGTAGTGATATGCTGAGAATATAATGCAAAATTCACATCCTAGTGTAGTAGTTAGTTTCAAGAAACAGATCAGTTTTAGTAGTAGCTAAAAAGTATCATACACAAACTGCAGCTCTCTAACCAGTGCAAACAGCAGGATTTTATCTAGCATTTCAATACATCTTAAATGCCTTCATTGGATATCTGCCTGCAATTGCTTTACATTTATATGCATATGTCTCTTCTGCCAATATCATTAGATTTCTGACTGCTCACATCAGTTCATTTTATAGCTGATTGGCAAAAGTAATGCTCATCAAGACTGGGGACAACAAGATATGTGTTAAGCACATAAGTGCAACCTTCGGCAGCTTAGCATGGAGGCCAGAGAAACAAGCTACACTGAGTTTTCTTCACAGTTCTTAGTTTGATTTTTGCAACCTTGCTTTACATGTTGTGTGAGTAGGAACAAATCATAAAGCAAAGCACAGTTGTAAGGTTATCTATGTGGATGGGTAGTTTCCCTTTTGGACCATACTCAAGTTATTAAAGGCTAAATAGATAAAAGCAAAAATGCAGTAAAGCACCATTGTAATAGTGTGTTCAATAGTTTAGATGAGAGGTTATGATTAAATGAAGATTCACATTAAATTGTAACATAATATAAATAAAGAAGAGCCTGATGCAATATAGGAAACACTAGCATACCTTTTATTTTTTCTTGCATTTGCTTACTTCTACTGGTTGTAAGAGTACATCAGACAACTGGACTTCTACTCTTCAAATGCAAAACAACAGTTTGGATAAGCAGATGAAAACTCATGACAAAGCCTGCATTTATACCTCTCAACCTCTTAGTGCAAGAAATCTGGACAAAGCCTAAAATAATGGGAGGATAAAGGCCCAAAAATAGGGGCCGAGTTTAAATATTGCTCTTATAAATTTAGAAAGTTGCGAGAATAATACGATTTGTGTTAGAATGCATTCTCGGAAGGATATGAAGTCTGAAACTCAAAGGTATGACATTATTTAGTGACTTCAATCCATAGTGATTTGCCAGAAAGCCTCACATTTTATGAGGAACAGACCAAAAATATGAAGCAAAAAACTGCACATTCTGTGAAAATCTGGACAGTTGAGATGTATGGCTGCATTCATACAGCAATACTTAATACCACCTAGCAGTTATTTTACAAAGTAAAACACACACACACACACACACACACACACACACACACACACACACACACACACACACACACACCTCTGCATTAGTTTACATTCTTCTAATAAAACCACGTAAAACAAGTATGTCAATCTGATAATTTCATGGTTAATTATCTATTTAAATTAAAACATGCTTTACTTGTACTTCTGAATGGCATCACTGAAAACATTTCATTCAAACTAGGAAATCTAAGGGCTTGTAAAATACAATGCCACTTTACTTCATTTTAAGCAAATCACTGTTAATAACATCTGCTTCTGAAATTCTTATTCTTTATGGATAACCATAAAGCAAAAAACACCCTAAGTCTTTTGCTAGGCTAGTACTCTTTTTTATTGTATTACATTTCTTACACGTTTACATTTGTATATTTTATGACCTGCTCATTTTCCTGCATAAAGAGATGTTGCTTCTTTTTCTGAAACATAACTTCTTGAAGTGTATTAATTCAAGCAATAAATTTAAAATGTTAGTTTCTTTAATTTATTAAAGAATGGGGAAATCCAATAAAAAAAACTACAATAACAACAAGAAACATAAAAACTTTGTCACTGCATATGCCTTGTGGCCTTAAACAACATTTTGGGAATATTTTCTTAGAGTGTAATATATGAGTACTTTTAAAAATAAATTTTCATAATTTTCACCTCTCTTAAAATAAGGTATTATTTCAAGTGTCCTCTTATTTTACTTACTAATATATTTAAATAAATTACAATATTTTTATGAAATGTAAATGTTAAATAAATGTATCAAGTTCTTATCTTGTGCATTCTTAATGTAATAATATGTTAATAGCAGCATGCTTAAAATATTGCTTTTCTTTCTGTATGGTTTAGATCAGGCAGCATGTATTCCTATTCTTAGTAATGCAGACATAATTTGGCATAGCATGGTGTCACAGCAGAATCAATTACTGTCATTTTAGTTTGCAAAATGATGAAATAAAGCAAAAATCGTTTACACTTAAATACACACAAACACACTTTTAAATCCACGAATATGTATATCTTCCCAACCCCCATTGTGGCTGGCCATGTAGTTGAGTTGAAGGTCTCTAAGCCACTGAACTTTTGAATGAAGGAGATGCAGGGTGCAGTTGGGGGGGGGGGTTACTGGGAAGAAGGGTAGGGTATTTTTCCCCTTTGGGTGATATTGGTATGAGTGGGAAAGGAGAAAATAGTTAATAGCCTAAAGGTGGAGACTGCTTGAAGACAAGGGAGATATTATTAATAAAACAAGCAAATACACACACACACACACACACACACACACACACACACACACACACACACACACACACACACACAATATCTTATTTCCGTGTTTCTTTAATGATGTATTATTTTAGTGCTTCCTATTGTTGAAGTGGTTTGGATTCAGATCAGTGAATGAATAAATGAGAAGCAAGAAATCCAGTTATAGTGAAGTACATTGTAATGTTCTTTAAACATGATCTGCTCCTTTTGGGAAGCATGCAGATGGAAAACCCATGATGATCATACATAACTGACTGTAGTACAGTGTCACAGTCATGAAAGATACCAAATTACTGGATTATAGGTGTGCATTGCTTTATGTATTATTATTCCTAAGTATGATGTTGGCTATAAGATGATAATTTCAGAAGAAAATTACTCTTTGAACACACTCAAATAAATGAGAGAAAAATAAGTTTTGCTGTCCTTCCCAGAACAATATATTCATTGTACCATGTTCAGTAAACACACATCTTCTCATGTTATAGAAACCAATGCAACCCCACAAACAGTAGTCCTAGTGACCACAATGTAAGTAAAATATTTACCAGGGGAAGAATGTTTGATGCATTTCAGCTCACTTTTTTGAGTACCGGACTTCCAAAATTAAATAAATTGAAAAATAAAGATATAGAAATCACTAACCTCAGGATTCCAAAGGACAAAAGAGATCCTTTCCAAAGTTGTAAGTACAGGTGAGAAATATATTTTAATATTATAATATCATACATGAATTGACCATTCTTAGAAGGCTGTTTATTATGATAATGATTGCTCTGACTATAGGTTTTAGAAAATTTTCTAATTTCAGCTCATTAAACTTTTTTTTCTAAAACATTTAATCATCTCTTTAATTTTATCCCCTAAAGCAGTTAATCTTATTCTTGTTGATGTTTAGATATTTATGTTAGAATTATTTGTAGGGATATTCAGAAAGAATGAAAATGCAACTATAGTGTGATCCATAGCATGGTGATACTTGTGTGATGTAGCTCTGTGGGGGATTAGGTATACATAAGTGCTAACATAGCACAGGCTTGCTAGGGACAGTGCTGCATAATGAAGTCATGTAGGTGGAAAAGTAGCTGTCACATGCAAGTGGACCTTAGTACGAGACGTCATATGACCGGGACCATTGGCATGCAGGTGATGTTCTACAAGAGCACAGCTGAAATCCCTAAAAGCAACATAGCAAACTGTCAGCAAGATTTATACTGTAGATGTAAAATTAATGGTTTGATAAGACAGTTAAAAAACAGGAAGAGCAAACAGGAGAACACAAACAAGGACAAATGGCAAGGAAGACTTTATGGGGTAAGGGAAGGAGGGTATTCTTTTTCTGTGGGGCAGGTGCACTTTCTTAGAATGATACAAGAGAGGTGGAAGTATTGAGAGTAGTGGATGGGAATGAGGGTATAGCAATGGCAGTGGGGAAGGAGAAATATACAACACACAGACAAAAATTGACAGGGGAGTTGCTGATACAAAAAGGGAAGGGGGGACAATGGAGAAGCATGCACAGAATATGGTGAATAAATGGTGATGGGGAAGGCTGAATAAAAAACACAAGAGGGTGAGTGATACACGAGGATGGATAACAACATGATATAGGATAGGTTGTGCTTAGAATAACCTGCAAGCCACCTCCAAGAGGAAAACCTACCAGAAGTCAATTACCTGTATAGATGAAATCATGGGTGGGCTGTGACACTAGTGGCCTGCTGGTCAGGTCTAGGTGGCTACCTGCCTTTACCATTTCCATGAAGAGGTGCCTCATGGTGCCAATCAAGGCATTGAGCTACCAGTCCACCTTAGTCCTGACCAGCTGCCACTTCCCACTGGTTGATTTAGGTTCCCCTCTGTGCCACTCCATGATGAGGAGCCTATGCCATCACCCAGGCTGGCTTGGGGCTGCTGTGGACCAAGTAGATTATGTTACGACTGCTGTAGGGGGTCAGTGGCAGCTCCTACTGATTGTTCCATGACTGATCCTTTAATAAAAATGAAAATATGAAAACAAATAAAATGAAACAACAAAGCAATATAATTAAAAGAAGAGTCTGACAGAATAAGAGAACAGGATACAACAGGAATGGTCAGTATGATATTGTACACCTTATTTACACAGGATGTAGAAGGCGAAAAAAAAACAGTCAGCAGGGCAGTATTTAACTCAACAGTGGGAAACTCTAGTGACCTGACTGGGGATAACACCAGGAGATATGAATGGTTATGTCATGATTACCAACGCCAGGAGATATGAATGGCTGTATCATGGTTACCAGTCTGTTGGACTGTGGCACACTGTGCTGATGGAAGCAAGTTTGTTCACAACAGACAAGGAAACAAGGAAGAAATAAACAAACTGTACAAGTGATGCAAATACATTAAAAACATACCTGTCTTTCAGGCACAAACGAAATGGGCAATGGTAAAGTCTTAAAATAATAAAAAAGATGTGTGCTGTGGCAAGCTGGCAGGAATATAGCTCTGGTAGCAATGCAGGACACTTAACCGACCACCTGAAAAGTTGGGCCTGCCTCCTCAGTCAGACAAGCCAATTTCCCACATCACACTTGGGCAACTCTGCAGTCCATGGCTACCTCCCCACCCATACAGTCTAAGAAGGAATCAGTACTGCTAAACTAAATCAAGGATATACCTTTTGAGCCTGAAGAGCAGAGTCAGTTCAGCCAGGTATTCTAAATGTATGTGTTATGATACTGAAGCTTTAACATTAACAGTGTAACTTAATAGTTCTCAGCATGTTCATAATACTGGCTGTTTGAGCCTTGTCCCCCCCCTCCAGCTTGTGCAGTAATCCTAACCGTCCACTAGATAGTATACACTTAATTCAGATCCTTCCTATTCTCTGTGATTAAAAATAACCCTCGAGCAGCCCTTTCAGTGCTGTTTGCCTTATTTTTGTATCACTTGAGCCCCACCTGTTTATTTGCATCTCTATAGATTCTTTTTCATTGCCAATGTAGCTCCTTACTCTAATCCATGCACAAACTGGCTACTAATAAGCAAGTTAATGTGAAGGCACACACCCAACCTTAATAAACTTTGCTTTCTCATCTCTCCTTCACTTTACAGGTAGAGTTTGTATTATCACACACCCCTCTCTGAGGTCTTCACTGATAGTTTTCCACTGCTTGTCTGTCTGGTTTCTGTACACTCCATTCGCCCTGCAGGCTCACTCCGCTCCCAATTCCCTCCTACACAGTGGTCCTACCTTTATACTTACCTAACTCCTCCCACATCCATTTTCATCCAATCACCCAACCCCCTCCAGCATTGTAATATGCTCCAATTTCCTAACCTCTCCCTTGCTCAGACACACTATACTCCCCCGCCTCCAGTAATCACTAACAAGTGTCCCTTCCCCACCTACTTACTTCCTGTCTCCAACCATTCTCCCCAACTCTCTCTCATTATTCCCACTGCCCACACTCCTACCTTAGCCTACTAATCTCTACCACCCCATCTCACATTTACTTCTACACATCTGTCATTGTACATCATGCTCCATTTCCCCACCTGTTTACTCACTTCAGCCTTCCTCATATCCCTCCTTTGTCCCCTTCTATTCCTTACTATCCTCCCTGGCTCCTCACTACTGCATATAACTTCCTCTCAAACAATCGCCCCTCATTCCTTCTCCTCCATACAACTCTCTTCTATAAAATTAAGCTCCCTCCAGTACCTCTCTCTGCTAACCCACTTCACTTCACCAGCAATAGTAGACCTTTCCTCAACTACACTCCTAACTTACCCTCCCCATTGAACTTGATTACCCATCTTTTACATCTAGTCTGTCTCTCTATTTCTGGTGCCATCCATCCCAATCCAGGTCCCACTGTCTCCACCAACATCTGCTCCTCTACATCACCACAATCATCCTCCCCCCAAAATATCCATCTAGCTACAATAAATACCCAAAGTACTTGTAATAAAATACTCAACTTACATGCCTGGGTGTCACATAACCATCCCAACATATTACCTTTCTCAGAAACCTGGTTCAAACCTCATATCAAAGATACTAAAATTTTTCCCCTTGACTACCAAATCATGCAGAATGACAGACCTAGTAAGAAAGGAGGAGGGGTAGCCATAATTTATTCCTCTTGTCTAACAGTCATACCATACATTAACCCCATTCCTAAATTTTCTCCTGCTGAACTATCTATAGTCTTCCTAAAAATCAACAAACCTAAATCTTTATGTATAGCTGCCATCTACATTCCCCCTGGTGATAACATTCCTATCTTTGAAGACATTTTCTCATGGTTCTGTTCCAACAGGAAAAAGGAAACATTCATCTTTGGCGACGTAAACATAAACTGGGCCACCAGCAAAGACAGCTCCTCTTGCACTACACTAGATTGGATCTTAGGAACTCATCCCAAACTAATCTCAAACAGAAGAATTATACCTGATCCCCTTAGCAACCACCTACCAGCCTATGCCCTCTTCTGTCCAAATACGACATCAATACATTCAGTCTCGTAATCACACCAACTTTAATCCACAGACATTTTCCGACTGTCTGAAAAAAATTAATTGGGCCCCCCTAAAGACTCTGCCTCTGGACAGTGCAACTAATTACTTCAACAAAACTTTCCTAGACTTACTAAACAGCCTAGCCCCTCTTAGAACAAAAATAATAAAAGCCAAAACCATTCCCTGGCTATCTAAAGAAACCAGAAAACTAATGCATCTCAAAGACAAATGTTGGAAGCAGTACCCAAAAAATAAGTTAACAAACTCTCTAATCAAATTCAAACAACTCTGCAACTCACTGAAGAAACTAACTAAAGACAGTAAGACTTATTACTCCAAACTCCAATCAGAACATAATTCTAACCCCAAAATGTTCTGGAATTGCATTTCCTCCCTTCTAAACCCTGGTAGAAAAGACAATCCATGTCCTAACCCAAACTTGCCAGACCATGAAATTGCATCTTATTTCAACACCTTCTTTGTTGACTGTATAGCGAAACTAACCATAAACTTTCCAATCTTGTCTCCTTCTATTAGTTCCCCTTCCACTGCTTTTCCTCTAACACTCCACCTTTCAGTCTTAAAGCTATGCCTACGAGCAACATAAAACATTCCTCCTTAAACTAAAGCCTTGCTCCTATGCTCCTGATAATCTGCCGCCATCCTTTCTTAAGATAGCTACAGACAGTATTGCCATTCCCATTTCCATTTTCTGTCAACAGGTCCATCCAAGAAGCCTGTGTCCCCTCACTCTGGAATAAAGCATTTGCCACCCCTCTCCACAAAGGTGGCAATAACATAGACACTACTAACTTCCATCCTATAACTATTCTCTCACCTCGTTCTAAAATTCTTGAAATGTGCATTCATCACCAACTCTTGCCATGCCTAACACACAGTCATCTTCTTACCCCAACACAATATGGTTTCAGGCCTGGCCACAGCACTGCCACTGCTCTACTGTCCTTCCTTGACACCATTAATTGTTCTTGTGACTCTGGAAAAATCATATCCAGTCTTTACTTAGATCTCTTCAAAGCCTTTGACACTGTCTCACATCCTCTACTCTTATCTCAACTTTCCTCTCTCAATTGCTGTCCTTCCTCCATAGCCTGGTTTACAAGCTATCTCTCCAATAGACAACAAGCTTCTAAATGGAAAAAAATTCCACTTCATTCTTTCTCAACAATCCCTACGGCGTCCCCCAAGGCTCTATTCTGGGCCTCTTACTTTTCAATATTTTCATTAATAACTTTCACAAATCCATAGATAATGCTACACTTATCCAGTATGTTGATGATTCCACAATCATCTTTACAGCAAACGCTCCCACCAAACTCCTTTAAAAAACCCAAACAACCTTCTTCAATACTGAAACTTGGGTGCTAAAAAAACATCCTGCTCACAACGCTAACAAAACAAAAACATGATATTCTCTCCTTTGAGAAATTTCACCATAGACAAAAGCTCCTTTAAAATAAAAAGCCACAATAACACTCTAATTGATATTGTACCTCACACCAAATCCACGTCCAAAATAATATAAAAAACCCCACCAAGAACTAGGTCTGCTGTACAGACAAAATCATTATCTAACCAATTTGCCCAGATGTACTCTAGCCTCCTCCTACCTGCTTCTCTCTCTTATGTATGGTGCCCCTCTACTTACTCATTTCCAACTTGGCCTAAAAAAACAAACTGAAAGCCTGCTGTAACAAAGTCTGTAAATTTGCTAGAGGGTCCAAATACTTCACCCATCACTGCCATTTCCTCTACTCCCTAAACTGGCTTGAGCTTCCTAATTTCCTGAAATTCCTACAACTCAGCACTACTCACAAAGTCATATTCCAACCCTCCATTTTCCCCTCTCCTTCATCTGTCTTAACCCCTTACCTCCCCAGTTGTACTCTTAGATCTGAAAACCAAAACCTCCTTAAAAATCTATAAACCCCTTTACCCATCTGGCCATTTACGTCTATCACACTCTTTAGCTAAACTATGGAATTCTCCCCCCACCCTCCACTGTACTCACAACCACTCTAATTTCAAATATCTCCTCCATTCTTACCTTACCTCAAACTGGGACTGTTCCTGCTCCCTTCTCACCTAAATTACACTGTCGTCTTTTTCAAACCTCCCTTCAGTCTCATCTACTATCACCTCTGATCACTAACATTATTATTAGAACAAACACTAAACTTGTATAAACACTTTATGACTTGTACCTTTTTAATTATATTATCTGTATTACTTTTGACTTTATCTATATTTTAACATTTGTGTTTTCTAAATGTATACTCCCTGATTTTGTAATCGTATTTTAAATTGTATATTTATGCTTTTGTATACTGTATATTCCATACTTTACTTATATTTATTCTGTTAACTGCTTTTGGAGCTTTTCTCCCCGGGTCTCCACTGAAAATGGGTTCTGCTTGGCCCAGTGGACTTCCCCAGTCATCAAACTGGAAATAAATAAATAAATAAATAAATTTCCTCTCTGCTGAAAAACATAAAAGCAAATTAATGAGCAAAACATATCCATAACAGTAGAAAGACCCTTTACCTTTTCTTTAAGACATACTTAACAATTAATCAGCTTGAAATGAAAGCTTACTGTAATATTAAAGCTCACTGTCTCCTTAACCTGTTCTTCGTATTGGCAGGGAAGTTCTGTATGGTACCTCTTCAAATCATAATACAAACATACAATAATAAGATAGAATGCATGTTGTACAACCCCCACTACTATAGTAATGTTGACCTCTGCACAATTCAAACAGCTTATGAAGACATATTAGGATTGCTAGAAATGTTGCATGATATAAAACTGATGGAGAACAAATTGCATGAGTTCTTCACAGTCACACTTCCTATAATACCAATAATTTTTTGGTATTCCTAAGCCACACAAAAATATTAATACCCCTCCCCCCCCATAGACCAGTTGTTGCAAGTGGAGAAGCCATCACCAAGCCCGTTATTTATCTAGTTGTCACAGTCAACCCCCTGGCAGATAACTTAAAGTCATTTGTATTGAGCACTCTTGACTTCTTTGAAAAAAATAAGGATATCAGTGCTCAACAAGACACTCTTTTATTTGTAATTGATGTGGAGGAACTGTATACGGTTTTACCCCACCACTATTATATCAAAGCAGTAGAGGAAGCACTCCTGATAAATACATGTACTCTGCATGGAGAAATTGAAAATAAACACAAAACATCTACAGACTCATAAACACAAAATGTCTACAGACTCTTCTTAGCAACAACTACTTAATTTTTAACAACAAATACTACTGACAGGCAACATGATTTTAAGTGGAGGGGGGCAGTCATGGCCCCCAGCCAGGCCGGTACAGCATTTGATAAGTGTGAAACAGAAAAAGTTTGCAACTTTGAATTTCTACAGAACATTTCATGTTACCTTTGCTTTTGCTGATGATATATTCAGCATCTGGCCAGGAAATGAAAACAAATTTTACAAATACATTCAAGAAATCTATGGACTTTCTTAAATTCACAAGAAACCACAGCAAGAATAAAGTGAATTTCCTGGACCTGACCATCAGTAAAAGGGGACATGATGGGTCGCTCATCAATAACCTTTATAGGAAGCCAGCAGGTGTCAATATGCTCCTTCTTGCAAACAGTATACAACCTGAGATCACCAAATGAAATGTAATTACATCCCATGTAACTGAATGACTTTATTTTTAACATCAACAACCTAGAAAGAGACTTTTTAGTTCAAAGGTATGAAGGAAGAATGCTGGATTTGATGCTATACCCTATCAAAGAAAAGAACATTTAGGGAAATCCTTCAGCATTTGGAATTAACAGACTACAACTAGGTTACAGAAACTTATACAAAGACCCCAAAGATGAAAAAAAGGAAATGCAGAATGGCTATCACTTTCACCCTAGACCACATAGCCATCTACAACATCATGAAATAAAACTGTGATATCATTGACAATAACAAACAAATTGTTAAAAGATCCAGGACCGATTTTGATTTTCAAAAAGAGCAGAAGTGTCAGGAACTTTTTAGACTCCAACAAAGATTGCAATGACCTATCTGCATATGTGCCCTTCAAATGTGGAAGTCAGAACTACTCATTCTGAGAATATGTGAGTGATATAGATCATTTTACATGTACTAGGGCAAAGAAAGTATAATACAGCAAGTTAATAGATGATTGTAATGCAGATATGATGGTGTATAGGGCACAGTGCTTGAAATGCAATGTATTCCACATGGGCAAGACTGCACACATATTGTAAATACAAATTTCCCAGCACTTTTCAGACATTAGACATAAAGTCAGCAGAAATGGTTTAGTTAAACATAACATGGAGATGAACAATCACTCCAAATGTAGATTTGACATGCTGGACAGACTTGTAAGAAAACCCCTGAATGCCAACCAGAATGCACTCCTGGTAAAGAATGAACCTGTATGACAGATAAGGCTAAATGCATATAATAAACCAGGCTTAAATTATGGATACTGTATTAAGAGCATACTTCAATTCCATAAACTCAACCACAGAATGTTTTACTAAAATCCATTCAGCCCTACTTTCTTCAACCACAGAACATTTTATTAAAATGTATTCAGCGCTATCTTCTGTGCATACAAATACATCACTTAACAATCACCTGATCAGCCCATGCTTTCACACATCCTGCCCCTAACAGAATCCCCACCTGGCTCTCGGTCAGCCATCACTTAATCTCCAGATGAGTCAGTTACTGAGAGAACAAGCATTTTATTCCTTTCTGCATGCTTTTCCACAAGACAGTACCACCAAGGGAGACCAGCACCATACTGAGAGGATCAGAATACAGCTCTACTGCTGTATTATTATGGAGAACTCTGAAGCATCATCTCTGACCTCCATTTGCAGGCAAGGTACAATATAGTTAATGGAAACACCCACTAGATGGAAGCCTGGACCAGCTGGCCCTGGCACCATTGTATATGGGATTTGCTATTACAGGAACATGCCCCCAGAAGACACATGGCACCTAGTCAGTGCAGATTTGTGCATGCCACAACTTAAAACCTACCACAGGTCATACAACATTAAAGATCTAAACACACAGATTAAAATAAACAGTGGTCACTGTGCATAACTTCGGACAGGAGGTACCATTATAAAATAGCTACATAAAAGTGGGCTGCATACATAAGGTGATTCTTATTTGCTGTTCCCAGGAAGACAATGAACACAGTAAAATACCTCATAGAAGTGGGCTAGACAGAGAGATAGTCTTGCAGACTGTCTTCTGCAGAGATGAATAGGGTCTGCAGACATCTTGATAAATTCTTCCTCTTAGACAAGAGGCAGATAAAACAACAACCCCCCCCCCCCCCACACACACTTCCTTAGACTCTATAACTGTGTCAATTATGTTAATATTTTGCTTTTACTTGATTTTTGTAACCATGTGTTTTTATCTTCAGTAATCTGAAGAAGCTTCCCCCTTGGAAACAAAAGCAAAGCTAGGACTTTTAAATTACTTTTATTTCTTCCCTGGATAAGATCTAATCTCTAGATAGTGGAGTTGCAACAAATCTGGACATTTTCATATTTAACTCCTTCAGCAACAGTGAGAACAGTAAACCAAAAATAAAATAAAAATGAAAAATAAAAACAATCTCTTTATGTCTAATGGGTAAGCAGGCACTGCTAAGGACATTTTAACTGTGGTATCTGTACATATATTAACATTTTTATTCAATGTGTTTTTCTGCTTGTAAATAAAATGCTTCATGTAAAGGGGTTAACAGTAATACTACAATCACAACAGTCTCCATATTATAATAAGGGAGCTTCTTCTCCTCCAGCCTGAAGCTCATTTTTATAACCAATTCAGAATTCCCGTCCCATCAACCAATCATGCAAGGTAGCCTGGTCCACTCCGTCTTTTTCAGGAAATCAATAAAGCCTGACAGGGTATGTGTTATTGTGTAAATAACTCCTGCCCAGGGGAGTTCTGAGGCCTGGTGCCACAGGCAGAAGGCTTCTACAACCGTGTAAGGGTGTTATTTATACAATAACACACACTTAGAGAATGGGTTATCAGATAAATTGTTTTGTATTTTTTTTAATTATATATATATATATATATATATATATATATATATATATATATTGATGTAAAATAGTTCCTCTGCCTAATGTTTCAAACTTGATGTAGTATATTAACTGTTGTTAAAAGAAGTACTTTACATCCAAAATACAAGTTTGATTAAGTATTTAATGTCTACATACACTCTCTCTCTCTGACACACCCACAAACACACATACAAGTACCTTCAAAAGCACAAGATTGCACTCAATAGTGTCAACCATTAAAAGTTTCATACCTCCATACCTCTCAGCTGTCCAGATTTTCACAGAATGTCCATATTTTTTGCCTCATTTTTTGGTCTGTCCCTCATAAAGTATGGGGTTTGCTGGGAAATCACTGGTGCTGAAGTCACAAAATAATGAATTATATATGAGTTTCATATTTTAATATCTTCCAGAAACTGCATTTTAACATAAATCCAGTTACTACAGCAACTTTCTAATTGCATAATAGCAATATTTAAAATATGTCCCTATTTTTGAGCCTTTGCCCTACATTACTTTAGACATTATCTGGATTTCTTGAGCTAAGAGGTTTTGAGGTATGCATACCTGTTAATTTTAAATAACTTGCATCCACTGCTCATGTGATCTATCTCTTTCTCTGTCTCATACAGACACAGACACACACACACACACACACACACACACACACACACACACACACACACACACACACACACACACACACACACACACACACTTTCATGCATGCAAGTGTGACATCCGGTTAATATCTTACCAGCTGCTACCAATATGTTGTTGTTGTTGTTTGTCTTTTGTCTTTTCCCGGTTAGGGGTCACCACAGCGGAACTCCGGTCTGCTAATGATTGGCAGTAGATTTTCATGAACGCCGAGGTGCCAGCTCAACGTTCAACCTTCAATGAAGGCATGCTTATTTACGCATGTCTTTCGAACGCCCACCCAACTGCAGGGAGGACATGTAGACTCCACAAAGAAGGAACTCCCCGCACTCTAGCCGAGAATCAAATGGGAGAACCTTTTGCTGTGAGGCAACAATGCTACTGCTCCACCACTGTGGACATCTTAAAACCCTGGCCAGTAATTAAGGAGTCTCAGTCCTCACCACTGACTCCAGAGTGTCATGGAAAACCCTAGAGCACAGAGCACATGAGTAAAATTCCACAATTTCCTTTAAGAGCACAAGAGGAGCACACTCTATTTCCTGGGACTTGATTGTATTCCTCTGTCCAACCCAAATGTAATCCCTTATGCATTTCAGAGCAATGTGTTCCAGTTTAAGACCTCTGACTCACTAACATTCAAAATAAATTTAACTCTCACACACTCTAATACTTATGGGAAGCCTGACATAGATTTCCAGCTGTGCCCCCCCCCCTAATACAAATGGTAAATGCTGCCACCAGAGTCTACATGCCCTTCAAAGGGTGATCAAAGCATGATCAATTATTAAAAATTAAATATCAAAATAAATGATAGCTGTGATCAGAAGCAGCCAGGCATTCAAGGTGACCTGGGGAGTATCAGACAGATATAAGCATTCTCTAATCTCTAAAGAAGACACTGATTGTCCAGCCATAATTTAAAGTAATGAAAAACATTTAATAAATAAAATGATTACAAGAATATAAATCAATACTTTTCAATAAACACCAGAATTCAATCACCAGAAATCTAAAATTAAACTATAGGATAGAAGTCCATCATCTTAGAAAAACTCTATCTAAATGACTAAATGTTCCTAATCTAACTAGAGAATACTGTCCCTAATCTAATCTAAAACATAACAGCAATGCAAAAGCAGGCTTACAGTTTTTGGTAAGTCCTTTTTCTTTAGTATCCACTGCACAGCACTGTAACTGACTACAACTCTTAACTGACCACCCTTCAACTGACTTCAGAAGTCTCTTTTAAAGTCCAGTTTAACAGTCTCAACTGTCTCATTTTAAAAATAACTGCTGTTTGGAAAAGTTCTTTTTCCTGTTAATCATCTGCTCAAATAATCACATAGCTACCATGAACATTCTAATGATATCACTTACTGATCAGCTGATTCTCTATAGACAGTTTGTACTTTAGAATCTTCCTCACAAAGATGTGCAATTAAGAAATGCATCAAAACACTGGCAGATTCTTTAAACATTTTGTATAAACAGGGAAACGCTCAACATTTTAAAAACTTATTTACATTTTCACAATTACACATGCTGGCATATAATACAAGTTAATCTGAGAATATACACAAATCTCCTGCCAGCCGTGTTAACACAGATGATAGTGTTTTCATTTTCTTCATGGCAAGTACCAAACACTCACAGACAAAGACAAAAACATACACACACTTTCATGCACACAAATACCCAAACACTCGTACATGCAGGCAGAAACATAAACACACACATACACACTTTTCTATTTTCTTTTTTAATTATATGCTTGTTTTCATTTTGCACTCACTAAACAGCAAAAGCGCTGCTTAGTGAGTGTAAAATCTCACTCTCACTTTCAAGTCCACATACATACACACATATAGACACACACTTTTCAAAATTTTGTTTAATTTTACACTCGTGAATCAAAACAGTTTTACCATCTGACCTTTTAGGGAATTAGTTGGTGTAATTTATTGCATAAAATATAGGTTACCATTTTTATCCATTACCAGTAATAATGTTTGACTTGGTTTCACATCATGTGGAGCTATGACAGCTTTATTTTTTGAAAGTGATGTAATATGCTGTTTGTAATTAAAGCATGTTTCCACAGAATTATAATGTCTTCAATAGGTGCACCACTATGAGAATGGGTGACTCGTTATACAAAAAAGTCACTTGAAAGATTTATTTCCTGCACAGAGCTCAAATGAAAGTTATCTTCTGCTTATTGTATTTCATTCCTTAATTAATTTTTTTTTCTTAACACAGATAATGGAAAAGAAGAAGAGACCCGCAAGTGCCAGTACAAATAGCAGTAGAACATCTGCGATGACAGGAGGCGGCAGAGCATCCACTTCTTTATCTCTGCGTTCACAGCACAGTAGCCTTGAAGATATCCTAGTGAAAGAATATATGGACAAAATCAGCAGGCCATCTTCCTCAGCTTCTGTGTTGTCAAGGTAAGTGCCTGAAAGGAAAAACAAATAAAATGAATTAAAAATGCATCTAATAGAACTAACCATCTCAAGTAATGCAATGAAAAGGCAGTAAATGATATCAGCAGTAGTGATGGAATGACAAACACAAAGAAATAACCTCTGCAATTACAATGTATAAGATTCTTGACACTCTGTTAAACCTGTTTTTACATTTAGAATTGGATAATGTAATTCCACTTCAAGAAAAAGTTCATTTTACACTCCATGGTATGTCTATGGAATAAACTTCCTTTACAAATAGGACAATGCAATACATTATCTATGTGTAAATGATCATTGGATACACAAATGGGTCAAATGGTTTATTTTTTTAATCATAAGTCTGTGTTCTGTTTGGCCTTGTGGCCCATATGTAGTAGTTGTGAACTATGAAAGTATGTTGCTGTTACAGACTTATAAATAAAAAATAATTTCTTAATAAGTACCATATGCTAATAATAGTCTGTGACACAGTTTTCTGTTCAGGCAATACTTTCTGTTGTAGGCAGCCATAAAAGGAAGACGTTCCTAATATGATTTTACTTCATTCACTCCACCACCAGGCTTTCTCTGTCTTATTGAAAATATAAGCTCAGAACCAAAAACATATTTTGCAGGGTATGTTGATGTTTCATTGACTGAAATCTAACACTATTCAAATGAGTCCTTCATATTTTTATGCCCCTTTGGGAAATCATTTTGCCTTATTGTACTAAACTGTTACTGTTCTGACAAAATGATGCCTATAATATCTGCTCCTCTGTCAGTACTCTGTGTTCTAAAAGCATCTGTAATTGTTTGATCACACCTCACTTCTACATCTGTAATTGTTTTAATCATATCTCACTTCTAGCTCTGCACTTTATTTGAAGTAGTGTTCTATGAACATATCAACAGAAAGTGTAGCTGAAAGTTATGTCCAACATTTAGAACTTGATTCTTTCTTATAAGCAATCATTTTTCGGTATTGTTCAGTGATCCTTAATAGGGCTACTTAGATGTGCAGCCCTAAGGAATGACCTACACATGTTTGCATGTTATCTGAACTTAACCAGATGTGAAGCCAAAAAAGTCAATCTTTGCTGAACATAACAAACTTATAAAAAAGAAACTAGAAAGGTGGCTTCCAAGAAATATTTGTCAAAATTAAGCAATTTCCTCATCAATGGTCAGAATTTATCATAATTAAATTCATTTCAAGAATATAGCAATATATTTATTTACATTTGTTTACTGGGAAAATCTGATTGACAATTAAAACCCCTTTCCAAGGGAGGGGCCCTACTATTAAAAGCAAAATGTTTCTACCTGTATATAAGAACTAAATTTGCAGAAATGTGCGCTGAAGAAGCACCTAAGGCAACCCTGGAATATTGTTTTAATATTATATTTAACAACATTTTCATAAAATCACAATCCAAATTAACCTCTGAATCTAAGCTACATATTAATTCTAATAGTTTCTCTGAACCAGTTTGTGCCAGTATCTTGTTTAATAACTGTAAATACATTAAATACATCAGCTATAATGAATAAGAAATCATCTTGATAATTAATTTGGTGTGAAGTATCTAACATTGCCAATAATCTTTTAAAATGTGTACAAATGATTCCAAAATGCCATTTAATTTATTATCCACATACAATGCAAATAGTCCGGTCTTACTACCACCAGTTATATAACTGGTGACAATGGTGGATCATCACGCAGATATATCTTTGGAATGCCAAATATACAGAGAATAATAATAAAGTTTTGTATTTTTCATTGGTCAAACAAAATATTAGGACCATGTTGTTCAACTAATACATTCTGTAAATATGAATCCGTATTTAGATATACTCAATATAATTAATTTCTAGACAGCTGTGAATTAAAAGTATAATTATATAGTAGGAGAAACATTTTCTTACATAATTAATTCACAACATGCAAAGTTTTATCACATGCTAAGTTATCCAATACTTTTACCTGTTCTGATGTTAAATATTAACACCTGTGGTCTGGCTTTTATTTTAATAATTTCCTAATGTGTTGTTTACATATTTTTTGAAAGACAGACAAAACTGGGGTTAACTGGGGAATTGAATAACCTCTTCCATTTTAAATTATATAATGTCATAATATCAAAAAACATCAAACCAAGCTGCAATCTTATAACAAATAAATAAATGTTTGCTTATTTTGACAAGAGTGAACTCTTTCTTCAAACACAAGCTGTTATAATGAAATATGAATCTATTAAATTATTTAATATATGTTGTAGATTCATCAGTTCTTGGCAGTTCATATGCTAAATTTATTTTTGATGAAATGTCCATGAATGTAAGGATACCAGAACACAGAGCATCTAAAATACTTACTTAAAATACATTGCTGTATATAACAATTGTGTTGCTTGTTCAAATTGTGATTGGTGATCAATTGGGGATTCCTCTCCTGTTGGTGATTGGTGGTCCTTTTGGCTAATTTCTTTGCTCTTCACAATGGTGAAAACTCTAATTAAAAAAAAAAAAAAAAGAAAGAAAACCATTAATGTCCAGAACATTATCACAGTTGAAACTGTTGGCCCTGTTTGAACCACCATAAGTATAATAAGAATCTAATTCCATGAAGCGAAGCCATCAGAGGTCTTCATATTACCTTACACATAACCATTATTCTGTCTATTGCTGTATTACCCATGTTATTTAGTAATGAATACACCTTCTTCTTAGCATAATCAGACTTGTTACTGTTCAACTTTTTAATTTTCCTGTTCTTTACCACATCAACGTGTTTGTCAAGTTTTGAAAAAATAGAATCATAGTCAGACATCCATAGTCAGATATATGAACCAAAAACAATAAATCTTCAGAATTTATTTAGTTTAATGAAATGATCTCTAAGTTGAATTTATCCAGATATCTATTATATTTCCTCATAATTTTTATACATTCAAAACCTACATGGTCAAAAATAATACAGGGACAAGTATTCTGTTTTCCCATTCAGGAATTTGCATAAATGGAGGCTGTTAGGGACCTTGCCCATTTTAAATGCACCAATGAAGACATAAATTGTTTATCTTGAGGGACAAAAATGCAAACATCTTTCTTTTAACGCATACATTTCTTCAAAAAGTAATTCCAACTTAATGTGGTAAAAAAACAAAAGTCCCAAGATCTACCAAAAAATATTCATGTGATGACATCTACTTAGAAAGCAAATTTTACACAGAATTCAAACAACTGGACTCAAGATCTTGCACTATGTTACAATTTTCAACATCTATGTTGCCTAATTATTACAGTGAATTTAATTCTGATGAAGTCTGACCATTGAAGATTAAAATGCTTAATTTTAATAAGTCATTCTGGGAGGTGATCTCTCAGTTTTCTTCCTTATATGTTGCCTGAACTGAGCATTAATAAAGTAATACTCCATTGATTTCAGGTGCCCCATTATGCATCATTCCTCTTTTATGGTAGACCACTCTTTAAAATGTAACATTATGAAACAAAGCCATGGCCTTTTTGGTAAACATAGTGATTTTTCATTATCATGGATACAAATGGAGACAGTGTTGACTGGGGAGATTAAAGTTGCAGTTACTGCTACCATAACTTTCAAGATTCATGAAGAAAGGCAAATTAATAATAATTTAATATTTTTTTAGAATATAACATAAAAGCTTTGAGTATAACCAAGACAGCCTAAGTTTGATTAGGGGCTTAAGAACCACCCAGGAGATGACATGGGGAAGTAGAGCAACGAAAGGGGTGAGCCCACTAAACTGTCACAGGGGGAGTGGAGAGGGTGCATGTCTTCAACTGTCACAGACGGAGTGGAGGGGGGGTGCATGTCTGGGGGAATACACACACACACACACACACACACACACACACACACACACACACACACACACACACACACACACACACACACACACACACACACACACATGCTGCACCAATTTCTCTGTTGGAGATGAGGGAAATGTGCAAGACTGCCTGTTTTATAGCAGTTTGAGGTTTTGAAGGCTTATGCTGCTTGCTAAAGAGTGCAACAGTCAACAACCATATCCCATTGTTTATTTTGCCTTTTCATAATCAATGTTCTTTTTACAAACCCATCAGCTTGCTCTAATTGCCATTTTCTAAGGGGTTTTAGAATGTTAGCAAATATATAGTATTGAAGGTAAACGCTGATTAGATGAAGACTAGATTTGTTAAAAGTAACAGATGCACTTTGTGCTAAGATCACTATACTGCCATAGTACTAATTTCCTTCCCAAATACATCCTCAACAAGCATTTAATGAAGCTCCTCCCTTCAGCTTTATCTCCTTGCAGACTATTGACATACTTTCTTCTCTAAAAAGACTATGGTCAAATAAACAAAAGATTATCTGTCAAAATTAAATGCCACTTCTGGGCAAACTTCAACACACTGCACTCCATATTCCTAAAACATGGCTTGTTTTTACCAGTCTGAGCAGTGGTGATTCATCACTGTGATGTAGCAGAAATTCTCTGAGGCACTAAGAGCAGAATAAGGTTTTTTTTTTACATTTATTTCATTGAATTGCACGTCCTAACACTTATAGTTGTGCTGTACAGCTAATATACTATGTTTTGCAATGTTATAAAGCTTTTTTTACTCTTTCACTGCATTCTTGTACTGGTTTATATTGTTTTGACTGTATTTCTTTGCTAAGTAGTGTTTCTTTACTATAACTGCATTTTTACTGAATTACGTAACTGTAAACTGCTTTGTTCATACTGAGAGTTGTATTTTCTGTTTGTGAGTTTTCTATCTGTGCTTTTCTGTGGATTTTCTGGGAGTTTTCTGTGTTCTAGCCAAGTAGCATAGTCTGGATATAGGTTTGCTGCAACCAGGCCTGGTTGTTTTGCTTGCTGAGTTTCCTGGCAGCCATCTTGTGCTGGTAGGAGCCTACCTTCTCTGTTTGTGAGAGTAAAAGGGCGCCTGACCTTCTTTGGCATGAGTGACTGGTTGAAAGTGCAGGGGCTAGCAGGACTGGGTAGTCATCTGAAATTCTAGAGTCTTCCATCTTTTCTGGTATTTAAACCCTGTGTTTGTGTGGGGCTGTGCTTGTTTGTGAGTTGAGCACCACCGCTGCACTAATTTAACCCATTGCAAGGTATTCCAGCTTCAAATTTTCCCTTACTTCACTCGCTCGATCCTGATGTAGTGAAGCTTCTTTACAGCCTCTGTACAAACACAAGCTACTCAGATCTTTCCAACTTTGTTCCCCTTAGCTCATATCCCTCACCGATTCTGACAAATATGGACGGACAGTTTCTTACAGTTTTTCTGCCAATCTGGTTGATATGGGCATCCTGAGACAATGTAAGAATTGTCTCATGTACATGGACAATCCTCTCTTACTACCATTAGGAACACAATTTGTGAGAGATACAGTTACATTAACAACCTGGAGTCTATGCTCTCTCTCTCTCTCTCTCTCACACAAGACAGTATACCTGGCACTGACAAGGTTGGCTGCACAAACACCACACCTCAAACATCACCTGCACCAACACAACAGACACCCACATATGCTGAGGTTTTTAACAAAAACATACTTAAAAGAGACCACTGAGACAAAAACACATGCAAACTCCATAGCCTACCACACCACACACTGCACATAGTCCACATGCCTGTGTCTAATGGCCATTAAGGCTTAACCACAAACCCAATATATTAATCATAGGAGACTCCATTGTGAGACACACAGATGTGCCCCTCACCAGGCTGGATAAGGAGAAAGTCATGGTAAATTGTCTGTCAGGTGCCAGAATCTGCCACATCACCCATGCACTCAAGTCCCTCAACAAGTACTGCTATGACTCTGTCATAGTACTTGTTAGGGTGAATGACTTGAGATGTACCTCTCTGGACTATATGAAGTGAGACATGATCGAGCTCACTGAATATATGTTCCAGGCAGTTTTGTCACTAGCCTTAAGCAACATTCTACCATCACCCAGAATGATGCCTCAATACAAAGAAAAAATGATGGACATTAACAATTGGCTTAGTTTCTGGTGTCATTCAAAGGGGATCCAGTACCTGTCAGCCTGGGAAAACATGATTGACAGACCACAATGCTTTGCCAGAGATGGCCTGCATCTGTCTCCCTTGGGCTTCACACTCCTGGCAAAGGCACTTGCCTCCCCCATAGTGCCTCTTTAGGCAATGTTTTGAAGTTAAAACTACCAACATAAGAATCTCATCTAAACAATTTAAAGGTCATGCTGCTGATTGCTAGGATTATCAACCTGAAACTGCACTCATTGCAAGCATTCTTAACCCTGGAAGATGCTGACATTTGTGCAGTCTCAGAAACCTGCTTCAAAGCTATGAAGAGCACCCCAGTCTTACCTGGATACTCATCCTATCATATATACAGACCCCAAACTGATGGCAGCAAAGCCAAAGGAGGTGATGTTTCAATATATATTAAAGATAAACACACCTCTAGACTGGTCAAACAGTATGACACATAGGAGATGCTCCAGGTACAGTTAATGGTTGACAGAACCCCTATTCAAATTATAGTTAGCTATAAGCCCCCAACTTTGACTCTGGATACCCATACAGCCTATCTGGGCCTAACTGAATCTATTAAGATTCAACCCTATGCCCTGATCCCGGGTGATTTTAACTACCCAGCCATTGATTGGAAGCACCACTTGAGCCAGAACACAAATGCTCAAAGATTCCTTGAATTTGTCAATGCCACTGCCTTGGAACAGCTAGTTGACACCCCCACAAGAAGTGACAACATCTTGGACTTGGTACTAACTGACATAGGAAACTACTGCAGCATCCCTGCAGTGTCATCATCCCTGGTTAGATCAGACCAAAAGTGGTCATCTTCAAAGTCACCATCTCATCTGACCCCCCCCCCCCCAGCTAAGCTTAAACAAAAAAAAACTTCTCCAAAGCTGATTACAACCTTCTGAGGGAAGGTCTACACAGCTTCACAGCCCCTTCCCCAACAGTAGGAACTGGCACTAAAGTCCAAACTTACACCAAAGGATTATTTGACCATTTATATAAATGCATGGATTCAGCAATACCTGACAGGACAAAATCCTCCTCCTCAAGGAAGAGTAAACCTGTCTGGTGGACATTGGCTATAAATTAACTCTACAACAAAAGGAAAAAATTGCTGTCCAGGGCCAAGAAGGAACAGGTGCCAAATTGGAAGCAATCTCTCCTTGGTCTAAACAGGCAAGGGGTATTAGTGAAGTCCTTCAAATCTAACTTTGAGTCCAAATTGGCCACATCTACTAAAGACAATCATAAGGCCTTCTTCACATATGTCTGAAATCTAAGGGGAAACACCCACATCTGTTCAGAACTGATGGCCAAGTACACCACCTACACAAATGCTGTGGATATAGCCAACCTGCTGGCAGACAGATTCAATGAAAGCTTCAGCCCTCTGTCCCCCCATCAGTAATCCAGGTTATCCCCAGCAGCTGCTCCCAACCACTTATGTCTAGGGAACAAGCCATTACCGCCCTCTCAAAGGCTAAAAATACAGCTTCCATGGGACCCAATAACACCCCAGGCTGCATCCTGCATCACCACAGGCAGGAACTTGCACCACCATTAGGCACCCTATTCAGCGTAAGCCTGAGTTCCAATTTCATTACCAGCCAAGTGGAGGACAGCCACCATCATCCTTCTGCACAAAGGTGGAACATCCATCGATCCAGGCAATTGTAGACCCATCAGCCTAACTAGCCTGATTTGCAAGGCCATGGAATGCATTATCATGGACCACATTAACAAGGACATCAGCAACCTCCAAATGCTTGATCCCACACAGTTTTGTTTTGTCAAGGGCAGATCATGCCTGTTAAATATGGTAGATTTCTTTGAGTCAGTCACCAAAGCCATGGACAAGGGGAAGATGGTGCACGCCACCTACCTTGAACTAGCCAAGGCCATTGACACTCTTCCCCACTCTGGCATAATAGATATACAATCCCGGCTTGGCACAAATCCATATGTGACCAGATGGGTAGCTAATTGTCTCACTGACAGAACTCAATCAGTCAAAATAGGGGGAAGCTACCTCAAGTAGAAGACCTGTAATGAGCAGGGTACCCCAGGGATTGGTCTTGGTGCTCCTTCTGTTTGGGATATACTTCTCTGAGGTTCAAGCCAACACCAGAGGTCTATGGCTGACCAGGTTTGCAAATGACTGCAAGTTGAGCAATTTCATCAACTCCCCTAGTGATGTAGACATACTACAAGAAGGCCTCACCCAGACGACTGGTGCCAGAAACACAGCCTCAAACTAAATGCCAGAAAATGCATCATCATCCCCTTGGGGAAGAGTGACATCTCCACAAATTATCACATTAATAACAACGTCCTAAGCACACAAGCAGTTGTGAGGGACCTGGGAACCCAAGTTGATAGGAATCTAATTCTTGACCACCATGTTGCCTTCATTGTACGGAGAACTTTCTACATGGCTCACCTCTTTAGTAATGGTATTTCTTCCATGAACAAGGAAGTCATATCTTCCCTGTATTCCTCCTTTATCAGCCCCATCATTGAGTATAACACCCCTTTTGGCATGTATCTCTTGAAGAACATGCAGCAGCTGGAGAGACCACAGAGGTTCCTGACCAGGAGAAGCCAGGGCTTCAAAAATCTGTCTATACAGATAGGCTAAAAGTCCTGTCCCTCTACTCCATCTCATACAGACTCCTCGGAGGAGATCTATGTCTGGCATACAGAGCAATCTTTGACCCCATCTTGATGAAATTGCTGCATATCCACAAGCCAAATTCCACTCACATGACCTGCATGCAAAACCTCAACTTGGTCTGTTATATCAGTAGGACTTGCTGTTGGGGCAGATTTGTCTCCCAGAGACTCCCCCCATCTGTGCAATAGACTTCCTATTCATGTCAAGCAGAGTACTTTATTATCCCTCTTTAAGAGGAACCTGGATGAATGGATGGGAAATAGAAAATACACCCCTGGGATTCCACCTGTGTCCCTGCTGGACAGGGGCATGGGGTCCTGACTTGTGGGAACATGGGACAATTTATTGGCTAGGCTTATAAGGACCTCAGGGCTAGTAGCCTAGTAACTTTCTATGATAGTCTGCTGTGTTTAAACTTTTTATTCATATCTATAACTTTTGTCTAACTTCTATCTCTGTACTAATCCCATTACAAAAAGTAGATATTACAAAAGAATGCAATTATTATAGGCTGGTTTCAAACCTTTGCCCACTGAGCAAGACCTTTGAAAAACTATTGTCTTCTGTGTGACAAAGTGCACATTTCTGTAATGCATTTAGTACTATAACTGCACTTTATACTGCTAGTAACACAATTTATTGCAATATGAATGACAGCCTACAAACTGCTCATCTCTTTACTGACATGGCATGAGCCCTTGAAGCTGTTAATCATACCCTCCTAGACAACAAACTTCATAAACTCAATTTTGGCCTTATTATCTTGAGAAAGAACTTTAAGTTTATACAGCAACAATGTTCTTTCTGACAAAGGCAAAGGTTTACTATCAAAATCGTAAACACCAGAATAAAATCTGGTCATCCGCGTGAATCACATTTCCGAAATCAACAGAGGAACACAGACACTATGTCGAATATAATGTCGAATTCAAAGAATCGTCAATGTTAAGTTGTCTATCTCGCCTTCATTCTTGCTGGATGGGTTCGGAGCCGACCTCGGCTCCGACTCGGCCACTCTAAAAGCTCGAGAGTTGGTTCCACCGGCTCGAGGCTCCCCTTATATCCCACAATGCTAGGCGTGAGTTACCTCAGATCTCGTTTGCCGCTACAGCATCGAGGTGTTGGTTTTTCTACCGGCTTGTTGGTAAGTGTATTTTTTGTGAAATTAGCATACTTAAAACCCTATATTTTTAGGTTTAAATATATTTCCCTTAGTGTAGTGGATTTCTACCCCTGTTTTCCGAAAAATCCCATTTTTTTCCCACAAGAACTTTTAAAGTTCTCTCTCGGGCCTTCTGGCCTTTCCCCATCCCCTAGTGGTGTGTGTGTGTTACTCTTAATTAAACTTTAGTTAATTGTTTATTTTTGAGTTTTAGAAGTAAAATTAGTGTAATCAGTGTGTCTGTTTGAGTGTGTATGATTACACTTTTTTGTCTAGGATGTCTAAAGACACAAAGGTCTCAGGCTTCAAGAAGTGTGATGCGTGCTGTCAGAAAATGTCTCTGACAGACGGTCACACTTCTTGTGTCTACTGCCTGGGGCCTTTGCACCTGCAGGACTCCTGTGCTGTATGCCACAGCTTCAGCCCCAGGGTCCTGCAGGAAAGAAAAAATAAGTTGATCCTACGGGGTCTTCTTAAGCCTGAGGATTCCCTTTCTGTCTCTGGGAAACCCTCTAAGGCTTCTAGGTCCTCGGCTCCAGCTACTGAGCCGAGACCTAAAGCTACAAAACCTATGTCTGCATCGGCTCCGGCTGGAGCCGATGAGTCTACAGCTTCTGTGGTTCCCTCGGCTCCGGCTGGAGCCGAGGTAGTAGAAATTCCCTTGTCGGCTCCGACCAGACCTTCGGAGCCGACATCTAGGAAGAGATCCAGGTCACCATCCCTTGGCTCCGTTCATTCGGCTCCAGCATCTCCTCTGCTGTCTGAACGGAGCCATAAATCTCACTCCTCTAGGTCATCGAGGCTGTCAGATCATGACCTCCAGAGGGTAGTGAGTCGACTTCTTAAGTCCGAGGCACTGGCCCAAATGCTTCAGAGCCCGACTCATCAGTCGATGCCTGCCCCTGTCCATCAATATATTCCTCCTCCGACTCCGTTGAGCTCGGAGCCGGGCGCTGAACTGAGACTGTGGCAGCGCCGGAGCCGATACAGGTGTCTTCGGCCCGCGTCGGCTCCGATTTCTTCTTCGAGGATTCTCGGCGCCGGACTTCCCTCGTCGGCTCGAGGGTGAGTGGCATCGGACCCTTGTCCGACCCCACTCTTCCTCTCGGAGCTTCGGCGCTGGTGAGTTCAGCTCCGACATCGGCCTCGAGCCATCACTGTCGGTGCCGAGGGAGGTTCTCAGCTTCGGAGCGGGGACCTCTGGCTTTGCCTGACAGGGTGCGCTCGAGGTCATGCGGAGTGTGTTAGAGCCTGGCTCTACTCCACAGTCGGCTCCGTCCGCCCCTCCCTCACGGTGCCTCAGGTCAAGTCGACTCACTCCCTCATCCCGGACCGCAGAGAGCCAGCTCCTCAGGAACCCCTGTGGGATTTCATCCTCTTCCGAGGCCTCTCCTGATTTGGCAGAAGAGCCCCCTCGGAAGAGGAAGTGTAAGAGGAAACACATTGACTCACCTGAGTCCATCACATCTGACACAGATTTAGATGATTCCGAGGGTTCCCCCCGTTCCCCTTCTGAAGATGTCTCCTTTGCAGACATTCTCGAAATCCTCAAACAGAGGGGAAATTGGCCAGCCCTCAGCCCTTCGGAAGATGAATCTGTGTACCTTGAGGCGTTCGGCTCTCGTCCTTCCACCTCCTGGGTGTCTCCCCTTGACCCCCTCATGCAGGTGGTAGCTAAAAAGGCATGGACGGCTCCTGATTCAGTGGACCCCACTCCCAGGAGACCCTCAAAATTCATAACGGCACCATCAGACAAACAGTTCTTGACAAAAGGAGTTTCTGTGGATGCTATGGTGGTAGCTGCTGCCACTAAGAAGGAACTAGCTGATCCTTCAGTACCTGTCCATCCACCTAACAAGGAATCTAGGTCCATGGACAGGTGGAAGTGGATGTTCTCGTCAGCGACATTTACTATGCGTCGCTGAACTACCTGTGCAATTTCACTGCCTTCAAAGGGACTTGATTAAAGAAGCGAGTGACATGTTGAAGGACCCTACAGCTGCGGGTTTTCAAGATAAGATGAACACACAGCTGGCTACCCTTAACTCCATAGCCAACTCCTCCATGCGCCTCCTTTCTTACGCGGCTGATGGAGCGAGTAGGGCCGCAGGGACAGGTGTGGCCTTACGTAGGCATGCCTGGATGCGGCTATGCAATTTTGGACCCTTCAAGACGCCTTTCACTAACTCCCGCTTGATGGATCATCTCTTTGGTCCTCAAGTGAAAGAAACCTTGACTAGGTGCGAGACTGATGGCAAGACTCTTTCTGCCGTCGGAGTCCGTTTTTCTACTCCTTCTAGGCCTTACCCCAAAGGCCAGAAAAGTGGGAAAATGTGGTTCCGTAAACAATTTCAAGGGCAGAGGCGGGAATAACAATGGTAGACATCGCCCTCGAGGCAGGGGGGCTCCGCAGAACCAGGGCAATCGGGAAGCCTTCTCTGATAAGCCCTTTCAGCATCCCTGAGGTGTTGCCCGACTGCCCACCTTCGGAGGCAGTCGGGGGAAGATTGTCACTGTACCCAGAAGCCTGGCTATCCCTGACTCAAGACAAATGGGTACAGTCCGTCATTTCCGAAGGCTATTCTGTCCCCTTTCTTCGGATTCCAATCCAATCAAAAAAATCCCTTCCAGATGTTCCACCCGCTCAAAGGGATCTAGCGGTTTTGGAAATTTCAAAACTGCTTGCAAAAAGAGCAATTCAGCCAGTTCCAGCAGACCAGAGAGGATCCGGAATCTACTCAAGGTTCTTTTTAGTTCCAAAGAAAACAGGGGACTGGAGACCAATTTTGGATCTCAGTATCTTGAACAGATCAGTCAAGAAAAAAAGATTTCGGATGGTCACGATGCAATCCATCCTTCCCCTATTGGGAAAAGGCAACTGGATGTGCTCTATAGACCTTCAGGATGCGTACTATCACATAAAAATGAACAGACGCTCCAGAAGATTCCTCCGCTTCAGGCTGGGAACCAGTCATTTTCAGTTCTGGGCCCTGCCCTTTGGTCTGACCACTGCCCCCCGGGTGTTTACCAAATGCATGGCAGTGGTAGCTTCTCACCTGAGACGACAAGGATTCCAGGTGTTTCCATATTTGGACGACTGGCTCCTCACAGCTCCCACCAAGCATCTCCTTCTGATGGCCAGGGATTACACTTTTCGCATTTGTCAAAAGTTAGGCATTTCAATAAATTGCGAAAAGTCTGTTTTGTCACCTTGTCGCTATTACTTTCATAGGCAAATCTAGACACAGTAGACATGTCTGAGACTAACACATCAGAGAATAACAGACATTCACAAACTGGTCTCACTCCTTTTCAACAACAACAGAATCAAAGCCAGGTTAGTTCTGAAAGTGTTGGGAATTATGGTGGCAGCCATACCTCTGCTTCCATTAGCCAGATTCCACATGCGGATCCTTCAATGGATGCTCTTTACACAATGGTCATACCAGCAACTTCCAATGTCTCACACCATTATGATCACGCAGGCGTGCAGAAATCATCTCATGTGGCGGATGTCTTCCCCTCAGCTCTTGTTGGGAAGACCTTTTGTTCCACCCCCTCCGGTTGCTACTCTGACAACGGATGCCTCCCTGATCGGGTGGGGGGGGCATTATCAGGGCAGGACGGTCCAGGGCACATGGCAACCAAACGAATGCCACTTGCACATAAATGTTCTGGAGATGAGAGCAGTGCTTTTAGCGTTGCAAGCCCTTCAAGACTCTCTTCCCTTGGGAACGATTGCAATCCAGACAGACAATATGTCTGTAGTGTGGTACATCAACAAACAAGGCGGAACCAGGTCATACCCCCTGTGTCGAGAAGCACTCAGATTGTGGCAATGGGCGATTTCTTCTCAGCGGTTTCTGATAGCAACGCACATCCCGGAAGTCCAATCAAATTGTGGACAAGTTGAGCAGAGCTATCCTCATGCCTCACGAGTGGTCTCTGAAAGACTCTGTTGTGAGAGAAATTTTCCTCAAGTGGGGTCAGCCTTGCTGCGATCTTTTTGCTACTCCCCAAAACAGCAAGTGCAGAGAATATTTCACTCTATTCCCTTTACCAGGCCAACCCAGCAGAGACGCTCTAGTCCAAGTTTGGCCCCGGGGACTTCTGTATGCATTTCCTCCCTTCCCACTAATCTCTCAAGTGATACAGAAAGCTATCGCCCAGAAGGCCTCATTGATCCTCATTGCTCCTTACTGGCCTCGACAGGTGTGGTTCCCCTTTCTACATCAATTTCTATTGGAGCGACCGTGGCATCTGGACCTAGTTCCAGATCTTTTGATCCATCAGTCGGGTCAGTTACATCTCTCCCTCTCCTCTCTGAACCTCACTGCTTGGTTCCTCCAGTTCCAACCTTAGCCAGGCTTCCTCAATTATCTCACTCCGTTCGAGATATTTTGATAGCTTCCCATAAATCTTCCACTCGGAAGATTTATTTGAGTAAGTGGAAACGCTTCACATATTGGGCTCAAGGAAGGGACATAGATCCTTTCACTGCTTCCATCCAAATAGTCCTTGATTTTCTAGCTGAACTCTTCCATGCAGGTTCATCTCCCTCTACTCTTAAAGTTCAATTGGCAGCTATTTCTAACTTTCATGTGGGTATTTCTGAATCTGCCTTAATGTCCCACAAGCTTTGCAAAGCATTTTTGAAAGGAGTTTTTCTTCTCAGACCTCCTATAAGAAATCCTCCTTCTCCTTGGGACCTAAATTTAGTTCTTGCTTCTTTGATTCTTCCCCTTTCGAACCTGCAGTCTCCTGTTCTTTAAAATTGCTATCATGGAAGACTCTCTTTCTGGTAGCTATTACTTCAGCTAGAAGAGTTTCAGAACTTCAAGCACTCAGCTGTCGACCTCCTTATCTATTGTTTCATAAGGACAGGGTATCCTTACGAACTAACCCGTCCTTTTTGCCTAAGGTAGTCTCGACGTCAAATCTAAATCAAAGCATTGACCTCCTGTCTTTTTCCAGAATATTCCAATAGATCTGAACAAAAATTACACTGCCTGGATGTTCATCGTCAATTGAGGTACTATTTGGATAGAACAAAACAATTCAGAAAATCTGACCAGCTGTTTGTCTCCTATGCGGAAGGCAGAAAGGGACTTTCAGTTTCAAAGGTATCATTATCCAGATGGCTAACATCTTTGATTTCCCTTGTATATGAAATTAGACACCAAAAGCTGCCTAATAAACCTAAGGCCCATTCCACCAGAGCTTTGGCTACTTCTTTAGCCTTCCAAGACAGACTGCCTATTGACACCATTTGTGCAGCGGCTACTTGGGCTACTCCTCACACTTTCATTTCTCATTATAAGTTGGATTTAGCTTCTAGGCATAGAGCTAACTTTTGTTCCACTGTTCTCAGGAGTCTGTTCCGTTAGGCCACCCGGGACAAGGTGCTAGGGACGCGGTCCCATCCAGCAAGAATGAAGGCGAGATAGACAACTTAACATAAAGAAGTTATGTTCTTACCATAACGCTCCATGTTAGTTGTCTTCTTCTCGCCTTCTTCTTGCGTCCCACCCTCCTGCCCCCTGGCCTGGACAGACCTAGAGGAGTTATGATTGTGACCTCTCTTTCTACCACCTCTGTACTTTAGGTATATGCTCTGCTGTGCATATTTCCTGGATCAGGATGTAGGTCACCCTTCTCTTCTCCCTTATTTATAGAGGTGGATTTTGTTACTAATTATTCTATTACTATTATAGGCTGGGCCTAGCTTACAAACGAGATCTGAGGTAACTCACGCCTAGCATTGTGGGATATAAGGGGAGCCTCGAGCCGGTGGAACCAACTCTCGAGCTTTTAGAGTGGCCGAGTCGGAGCCGAGGTCGGCTCCGAACCCATCCAGCAAGAAGAAGGCGAGAAGAAGACAACTAACATGGAACGTTATGGTAAGAACATAACTTCTTTTTATTCGACATATGCATTCCTCTGCACCTTGCTGTACACCAACGGAAGTTGAACTGCTAAGCAGTACATACGTACTGCACAACACAGAAATGCCCCACTGTACCGTGATCTGTAGTCATAACTCCGATTACATTTATGCAAATGCACAGTAACATTCACTAAACTATACACTCGCAATAGTGCAGGTCAGTGAAAACGGGAATTACCCAACTCTAGTTCGCCATTCCTGTTTTCGTCTAACCTGTACTCATGATTTTGATAGTAAACCAAGGCACAATATTGTTATAGCCAATGGTTCAGTTCTCGGGCTATTGCTGCTGTCATTACTTATAAATTCACTTCTTACTTACTCATCTCAACATGATTATGTATGCAGATGATTTAATACTTTTATCCTCAAACACAAGAATTTATGGTTTGCAACAGACATTACAGGGCATTTCTTTCTAAACTCAGCAGTTAGAAAACTAGTAATAAATTAATAACCAGTCCCAAAAAATCTGTTATTATCCCATTTGCTTCTTCTCAAAGGCAGGCTTATCTTCACACTATTGTTTTAAAAGATAATTCAAATAATGTGACAACTAATGTTACACAGCAAAAACATCTGGTAGTCCTCCTTGACTCGGCATTAACATTCTCACTGCACACAGACTGGACAGTCAGCATAATAATCTCACAGGTGAACATTTGGTTCAAAATACCTCACCTATTAGCCCCCGACTGCATGATGCTCGGTAGGTAAAAATATCCTTATTCCTAAGATTAAGTACTCCCTTCCCCATTAACACTTCAGTCTACTTCTAACAAATTTTTAAATACTGAAAATCAAAATCTGACTTTTTGTACTCCTTGCTGGAAACCACACACACACCACTATGATCTCCAAAAGAGATTTCAGTGGTTACCACTAAAAAGCCAAGCTAATATTACTTAGAACAGTATTAGTCAAAATAATCATACTAGATCAATACCCTCCTCTAAAATTAACCTTACACATAACTCATTGAGGGGAAGTTAGGATGGTGGAATAACTTTAATCAGACCCCACTGTCGCACTGCCATAGAGGAGAGGACAGTCACTAAACTTGATTCAGCACATGGATAACTTGTTGAAATATGTTCTCAAAAAATAATAAGCTAAACTGAAAGAACAGCTTCTAGAACAGGTTTACCTGTACTTGATTTCACAATATTGGATAACTTGATGCAGGCTTGCTGTATCTGTCATTTATTCTAGAACTACTAAATATCAAATTGCCCAGAGAAATTGTAAATATTGTAAACATTTCCTTACTTTTTGAAATATTGCAAATATTCTCTACTTTCTGTTCCATACTCTTTACCTGCTTTTTTTATTATGAGCATTGTTGCTATTCTGTTTCATACTGTTTGCCTGTTATTTATTGTTCTGTATTCTGATTGCTGTTGTTATCCATTACTCTGTATTTTGATTTTTGCAATGGTTCTGGTGAACTTTACTCCTCTGGAGCCCCATATTGTGGCTGAAATGGTCACATAACCAGCCCACTTACTCAGTTTCCAAATATGAATAAGGCTGAGATAAAAAAAAAAAGAAAATAAACAATTATCACTTATGACAGTGTTGTGAAGCAAACAAAAGATGTAGGACTTTATTACAGAACAAGCTGATTATTATGTATATGACTGGGGAAAAGTCAAAATTTTGTGTTAAAAAAAAAAGACAGTAACAGCAGGGTGAAAGTACAAAGAATTTATTTCTGCCCTTGTGTGATGTTGAATACATTCAATAGCATGTTCTTCTTCAGAACTATAAAATGTGTCACTGTGTTAAAGTTACTGCAGGCTTTACCCATCCAATAATTAATAAAAACATTTAATATGAAAACCTTTACATGAAAGAGTAAGGATGTTGTTTATATTGGAAAATGTATATATGGAGTTTCTATGTATAAAAATATTAAAAGAAGCTTAGCACTGACAGAAAACATCACATTATAGAAGTACACTGAAAGTGAAGCTGGCCAGCATTTTTATTGGTATTAATATAACTCATGAACAGGAGAAAAGGAGGCAGTGACAAGGACAATGTTGTGTGATACTTTTTAAGTATAAATGACAGTGTCTGATGGACCTTGTAGTCTAAATAAGCATGTTTCTTTAAGACCCAAATTAAAACTAGGTCTGTTTTCAAAAAGATGATCTGAGTTTATTTTAATGATTAAGTATGGCAGGTTGAGTATTTTGCAATGAAAAAAGTATTTAAACCATGTTTGACATTTTTTGTCCACTTTTCCTGTAAGTCATCAAACCGCAACTACAGCCCCTATTACCCTTCATGGGCCAAGAATTTGGAAGCCGTGTAACCATCTATTAGGCAACAACCCAAGGGTATTTTCTTTTTTATTCCCCTTTGTTAAATTCCAGAAGAGGGTGGAAAGTGGGTCTTTGCAAGGGCTGTTAATTGCTCCTTTGAATAACATATCCTTGAAAAGTGTCAACTGCCCATCATCATGTACCGCTGTGTCATTTCTGGTCTCCAGTGGAGATTCAAGCATGCTGTGAGCAGCCAGGACCTTCTCCACGTGTTTATGCTATGGAACTGTCTTTAAATCATAATTGATTTTATAGTGCTTTTAATGGTCTAAACACATCAAGAAGTCTTATTTGCCAAAAAAGCTTTATCACTGGATAAACTTTTTTTAACCTGCAGGATAAATATTAACTTGACTCGACAAGGCCATGTCAATCAAGCCTGATTCACCTTTATAGCTGGGTTGTACTGGAACTTGACAATAAAACCTCATCATTGTTGTATATCTCTTACAAAGGCCTGATGTGCAAACTGAAGGGACCTGGAGTGAAAGAGGAGGACTAAACTGGTAGAAGAGAACCTGGGAAACAGGAAGCAAACACCTCTTCGGAGAACCGATCTAGGGAAAATAGAAATGGTTAGTGGAGATCCGCAGGGCCCAGGACTTGGACTAGTGTTTCTTGCCACCTTAGTATGAGATATCACAAGAGTCACTGAGAACAGTATCAACCTTATTTGTGGACTATAGTAGAACACTGGCACAGGTGATGGTGGGATAGGAAACCTTCGAAAAGATCTAAGGAGATTGGTGAAGTGGACTAAGAAGTGAAATCTGTAGTTTAATGTAGGAAAGTGGAAAATATTTCATCTGGGCTGTAATACTCCTAAAGTGGATGCCAACTGGAATGATTGACCATAAAATACACAGAACATGAAAAAACCTTGGCATTGTAAAAATAGCAGAAAAGAGATGAAAAACTAAGGTAAAAGTTAAGAAAGTAAGAAAGCTGTAGCCAAGTACAACAAATAAAATGCTTGTCTGTATCCTTGGAGGACTAGACTTTGGGAAAACAGAGATTAGATTACCTCTGCCCTCCTCCCCAATCTTTTTTCTGTTCACTGCTTGATTCTGTTGCTTGTAAATGCCTTTACACTTATTCAAAAAGGTACAAAGAAAGGCTGCCAGGGTGAAGGGAATGGAGAACAAGGGGCAAAGAGATGTTACAGTACCTTAGTATATTGTTTGTTGAGCAATAGGAAAGGGAAAATATGGCATGGGTGTACAGGACATTTAGGGGACAGTGGGAATGTAATTAATTAAGTATGACTTGCTCTCATATATCCTTTTTAGACTTGTGGAGGAATGAGTGAGATGCTGATTTGCAGGTTGTATTTTTTCATATTCACAGGAAACTGTGTTCCATATGTTGTGGCTGCCATTATTGTTTTATTGCATGACAAGCTAAAGGCAGGAGTTAATCCCGATCTGATGACCTGGTGGTATCAAAAATGGTTCGGTATCATTTATTTGGCTATTTTCTCTTCTTTAACACATCTTCCTAAATATGTTACTGCTAGCTGCTGATCCATATTGCTTTGAAAGCTGCAGGACTTCAGATCAGAGCAAGTTTATTATGATTAAAATGTGAAGTGTTAATGGATAGATTCTGAAACGATCTGCATTTATAGGGTCAGACATAACACTAAAAGTATTGTATTGCTGGTTTATAAAACTGCACTTGACAGTCTTATGACTTTTGGCCAGTCAGGTTTATTACATTCTTTTGCGACACCTGAGTAGCTGCTAAACGTCTGAAAACTTAATTGTATTATTTGTTCCAATTCTTGAATACCATACAGAAAACAAGATGGTGCTATTGGATTTGTCTTCCCCTCTACACCTTTTGAGAGAATTATAGTGGTTGTGGTTAGCAGTTTAAGAAACATATGGATCAGTAATTAGTTTAGTAGTACGCAACCATTCTGCATCACTTTTAGGTAGCACTACTATTTGCTTCACAGACTTAGACCTCGATGTCATTAGCAGCCAGAAGATGAGATATTTAAAAAACTCATAGAAAAGTATTTTATCAGTCTTTTGGGAGAGAGAATTAGCCCAACACTACATTGATCTAAGATAAAAATTAGTGTTGATTATGTATTGATAAAAAATAAGTGGTAAATGTGACTATCATTTGTGCCTGAAAATCATTTTTCTTAGAAACATTGACTGCTAAATCCCTTTGACTGAAGGGTCATAAGTGCTAGGCTGCCTGCCTTTGTTGTTCATTTTAAGCCTAGGCAATTTCCCTTTCAAAGGTGACTCAAACAAATCCCATACCTTGTGTCTGTGAGGTAAATACTTTAACCATTATACCAACCTCCAACCCAACTGGATTCAAATTCTGCATCAGCTGACTTTGCTCTTTATGATCACTGCACTTAGATCTTGTGCCACAGGAAAAGTTCAAGACAGGATGACCACTGACTCTTTTTCATTCATGTGGTCATGCCTGCCATCCCTGGATTTCCTAAATTAATATAACAGAGTCCAGGGTCACAAAATATTAGGGCAATCAGTAATCACCTGTTCAGTGAATAGATTCAGTGATTTGTTACAGTAAAGCACATTGCAGACATAAATGAAAACGATATCTTGAATTTGTTGTTTTACCATATGTAAGATAAGTCGCAATTAAGTACATGAACTTTGGTGACCTAAGAAGTACTAAGTCATTGTTAATTTTGGATGTTTTATATTAAACATATGCCCTGCAGTACCATTACTAACAGGCTTCCTTTCATTTTTCTGGCATTGGAAAACTTAAAGTTTACATTTGTTTGTTGCTTTCTGTGCTAGTCCAGATTACATTTCTACCTGAAGGCATAGTTTGCTAAAGTAATCTTTATTCATCCCTCATCAGGCCCATCATAGAATACAATGCCCCTTTTGGGATGTACCTTACCCGACACCTGCAGCAATTAGAAAGACCCCAAAAGTATCTCACCAAGAGGATCAAGGGTCTCAAACAGATGCCATATGCTGCTCGGTTAAAAAAACTCCATCTCTAATCAGTTGCATACCGCCTACTTAGAGGAGATCTATGCCTGACATACAAAGCTATGTCAAATCCAGAATTAATGGACATGCTCCACCTCAGTAAATCTAAATCCCTTAGAGCCACACGCTCGAGGGACTTGAACCTCAGCACAGAAATAAATAGAACTTGCTGGAGGGACAGGTTCATAACCCAGAGGCTCCCTTCGCTCTGGAATAGAATTCCAGTTCATGTTTGGCAGAGCACCTCACTGAATCTCTTCAAGAAGAATCTCGATAAGTGGATGGGGGATCGTAGGTTTGTCCCAGGGATTACTCCCGTGTCACTATTAGACAGAGGCACAGTAAACTAAACCTTAAAAAGGGCACAGTATACTCAAATCAAGGGGTGGCGTAAGCCATACAGAATCGAGCTAGGCTTATAATTGCCCCAGGGCAGATAGCCTAGTATGAACCTATGAACCTATGAACATGTGGAGTGAGTACTGTGTTGTCAATTATCTTGAAGCAATGAACAAGCATAGGAATCTGTCTTGTTTCCAACATCACCACCAAGAGTGCCGAGGAAAAAAAAAAACTAGTGGTCTTAAAACTTTGTTGATGAGCTCATTCAGAATAATTCCCAAAAATAATGAAAACCAGCTAGTGTTCCAAAGCAACACACCTTTATCCATCACAGACAAGTGATACTCAGTAACAAAAATCAGAAATATTTTACAGTGTTAAACATACCAGCTTTTATACACTTAGAAGTAGGTGTGGAAAATATATGTATTGTTTAATTTTAAACCAGCCTATTCAATGCAAACAATACAAGCAGAGCTGTAAAAAAAGCATTTTAGAACAACATTTACCTACCTCCGCATACTACTACTGGTTAGGTCAAACTAAATCCTAGTTAAGGAAAGCACTACCTATCTATTTGCAACCCACATCAGGTATTAAGAAAACGAAAAAATGAACTGCAGAACTGCTGGCAAAAAAAACAAGTAAACCAGAAGCCAAAAATTTAGCACTTTCATCCACTGTTTAATACGTGAACTTCCTCAGAAACATTTTCAAGTGATTTCCAGTTCCTTAAATAACTTACTAAACAGGAAATTACATCATGACCATCAAACTGAAAAAATAAACAAATGTGATTTTCTACAAAAATGAACTATTATCATAATAATAACAAAAAAATATATATATATATTTCAATTATGGCTCCTAGTTTGCAGTCATCTGCAAACTTTGTTAGCCAAAGACCTTCTGTGTTAGCCTGTACTTCAGAGAAGTAGATACCAAACAGGAGAGGACCCAGGACTGAACGCTGTGGTACTCCACTTGTCACTGGTCTGAAGTCGGATTTGGAGTCTGCTACTTTCACAGTGTGGGTTCTATCCATGAGCCAGTTGACAACCCATCTTGTGACATAGGGATTTATATCTAGTTCAGTGAGCTTATCTATTAATTCCAGAGTGGGGGATGGTGTCGAAAGCCTTGGCGAGATCTAGATAAGCTATGTGAACCACCTTACCCTCATGTATGACTTTGGTGACTGCTTCAAAGAAGTCAATCAGGTTTAGGAGACATGATCTGCCTTTTACAAACCCAAACTGTGTAGGGTCCAGAGTTTGGAGATCAACGATGTCTTTGTTTATGAGTTCCATGATGATACGTTCTGTGGCATTGCAGACCAGGCTCATCAGGCTAACCGGGCAGTACTTCCCAGGGTCCATCATGGCTCCCCCTTTGTGGAGTGGGATAACAGTTGTGGTGCGCCATTCAGTGGGCACAAAGCCTGTGGCGAGGCTATGATTGAACATGGTACTTGGGTAGGGTGCCAGTTCATTCTGTAGTTCATGTAGAACGCAGCCTGGGATATTGTCAGGTCCCATGGATGCTGTGTTCTTGGCTTTGGAGAGTGTGTTTTTTACCTGTGTAGCCGTGATTATAGGAACTTTGCATTCTTCCGGTATAGAGATGGGCCCTCTAGGGGGTGAGAGGGGGGTAAAGTTATCACTGAACCTATCTGCTAGGATATTGGCAATATCAGTTGGTTCTGTATATTTAGTGCCATTGTGCTGTAACTCGGAGCAGATCTGAGTGTTGCCATTGAGATTCTTGACATAGCTATAGAATGCTTTGTGGTTGTCTTTAGAGTCAGTGGCAATTTTGTTTTCGTAACTAGCTTTGGAGGATTTTATGAGGCATCTTAGCTTCTTACTGAGGTTCATCCCATTCGTGGGATTTTACTCTTTTTTGCAACAGTTTCTTTCTTCTGTTGTAGAGTTTGTTTATGGCAGAGGACCACCAGATTGGCTTCCTTTTTTTGGAGGATAGCATCTTGGTTCTGTTAGGGATAGCATGATCCATGCAGTCGTATAAGTGCTTATAAAGTACATTTGAGTAGGATTCAACAGTCGTACCTCTATTGTCTGTCTGCATTGGTGTCATGACGTTTGCCACCTCTGTCTTAAGAAGTGTGAAGTTGGCTTTGGAGAAGTTTTTTATAGTGGTTTCCCTAATTAGGGGTGGGGGTGGGATGTGGATGTCTAGGGTGATTAGCTTGTGGTCTGACCAACGAGGAATTGACCTCTGGTGTGGAACACTGGTTGCCCATGTTGGTAATGACCAGGTCTAGGATATTGCTGCCCCTGGTGGAGGTGTGAATAAGTTGATCCAAGGCATTGGAATTTATGAATTCCAGAAAACGTTGAGCAAAAGAGTTGGTACATGAGTAGTTTTCCCAGTTAATGGTGGGTTAGTTGAAATTGCCAATTATTAGGGTGTTGGGTTGTACACTCATACTTTCCAGTGTATCAAGAAATGAGGAGTGGGAATCCTGCGGCATGGTGGGGGGGTCTGTAGCGAGCTACAATTTGGATTGCTGTCTTGCCCAGAGTTAGTTGCACTTGGATAATCTCGGATGCATTATGCTGTGCAACTAGCCTGGAGGTGTGTATATCCTTAATGAATATGGACATGCCTCCACCTTTAGTACTTCGTTCTGGGTTAGGCGGCCGATAGGTGTGGTATGAATTATAGCCTGGTAATGCAGGGGTGCTCTCTGGAGCTTTGAACCAGGTATCTTTCACTGCACAGATGTTGATGTTCTCCATTTTAAGGAGTACCTCAAGTGAGTGAATTTTGAGGTTTAGACTTCTAGCATTGAGTTGCATTACCCTCAGATTTTGCTTACTTGTACCTGTTATGGTGGTAAATTTGTCATTTGAACCGTTCCTAAAAAAGGCACTATAGGGGTGGCAAGAGCCTTAGCCAGTATCTGGAATCCCAATGGTGAAAGGTGCAGGCCATCTCTGGCAAAGCATCGTGGTCTGTTGATCATGTTGTCCCAGGCAGACAAATACTGGATCCCCTTAGAATGACACCAGAAAATTAGCCAATTGTTGAAGTCAATCATTTTGTCCTTGTACTGTGGTATCATTCTGGGTGATGGCAGGATGCTACTCAGGGCTAGGGTCATAATTGCCTGGGCTACAAGATCGGAGAGCTCCTCCATGTCTCTTTTCATGTAGTCCAGGGAGTACCTCTCAGGTCATTCACACCAACATGGACAATGACAGTGTCATATTTTACTTGTTGTGGAGTGAGCTGAGTGCTTGTGTTATGTGGTGGATCCTGGCACCTGACAGGCAGCTGACAGTAACTTTCTATTTGTTTAGCCTATTGAGTGGAACATCAATGTGCCTGAATATAGAGTCATCTATGACTAGAGTGTTTGTTATGTCTTATGGGCTATGGTTGAGTGGCACACTGAGTTTGTGGGCTATGCGTCATTTGGGTTGTATTGGGGGGGGGGTGGAGTTTGCTTGCATTTCTGCTTTGGAGGTCCCTGATGCTTGGGCAGGTTTTTATTGAGAGCCTCCGTGAATGTAGGTGTGTGTTTTGTGTTTCTATGTGTGTGTTTTGGTGGTGTAGGTTTTGAGGGACTATGTGATGAGTGTGATGTGGTGCAACTATTTACCTTCTCCTCTTGACTGTCTAGCCTAGTCTTTGGTGAAGAGAGCTTTGCTTCCAGTTTGGCTATATAAGTGCATCTCTCACAGGTTGTAGTGTTGGATGGTAGGAGGAGAGGTTTGTCTGTGTACATGAGGCAATTGCTGCATTGCCCCAAGATGCCCAGATTCATCAGGTAGACAGGAGAAATCACCAGGAGCTGACCCTTAGACATGCCTGGATAGGTGCTTATTTATTAAGTACTAAAAATTACTTTCCTGTAGACAAGTGAAGAAAGTTGAGTGCTGTAGTAATTTGCAGCTTATTTAGTGCGTACTAGTTCTGAACAAGTGCTGAGTTCAAAGGAACAGATTTGAGTGCTGAAACTAGAAAACTGGCTAGTTCTAAGAAACAAAATTAAGCTAGAAGACTTCCCTCCAACACAGAAAGGCTTGGGGGCTCAGAAGCCTGCAAACAGTCTAGACCACTTACAGGAAAGGCAGGAAACAAGCTTAAAAATTTTTTTTTCTTTCCCAGATGCTCTCTTTGTACACAGTAGGAGTGCCTGAAATCAGAATATGATCTCATTGCACTCAGTTGAGTGAGCAAATGAGATGGACCCAGAAAGAGTATCCAAACACAAATTTACAAGAGGGGTGGGCAGTTTCAAAGCCACCAAGATTAACACCAAAACAAAACCAGGGAGGGTGAGTGGGGAACTAACTGTAAAAACAGAGTCAAAACTTCCAGGTCAGTTAATATTCAATGCAACACAAATAAATCAATTAAAATGCTGTATTATTTGAAAAAAGTGCAGATAAAAGGTACTTAAATTCTCTTATACATCCAGTTGAATACAGCTAGATCTTAGCCGGCCAAAGCTCATATTTTAAGCAGAAAATATTTTAAAATGTACCACTTAAATAGGCAGTAACATAATATCAATGAATGAGACTACCCCTGACTGCAGTTACTGTCTATGCAGGAATTCTAACAGGCAATAAAATCTAGCAAGCCCTAACTGTAAAAACAGAGTCAAAACTTCCAGTTCAGTTAATATTCAATGCAACACAAATAAATCAATTAAAATGCTGTATTATTTGAAAAAAGTGCAGATAAAAGGTACTTAAATTCTCTTATATGTCCAGTTGAATACAGCTAGATCTTAGCCAGCCAAACCTCAGGTTTTAGGGAAAGTCCTGTCAATCTGTTTTGACTGTATACTTGTATACTTCTTGAATTTGAACAATAGGTTGCTTTGTTATGTACTTCAAACTTCTTCATAATTTGACTATAAATAAGGTTGCTTTAGCATAGTATGGGAACTTGCTTGTTGACATTTTCATAGGTCATGACTTCAGTTAGGCAGTTCTGTAAAGCGTGAATACTCTCAGTGCGTACTTTACACTGACAAATCAAGATTATAAAACAGAGTCACGTATCTGTCAGCTGGTGTTTTGTGTGCATCAGGTTATAATGAAATGCATACAGCACTGTGTGTTGCTAATTTAAACAGCATGCTACATACTGACTTCAGGATGGTAGGGGATGGGGTAGAGGAAATATCATGGCTGTACTGCACACCCTACATTAACATGGACATAGACGATGCTTGTAGGAGTGTTGATTCTATATGGTGTAGTATATAGGGATGCATTATTTTTAATCCTACAGTATAATAATACATTTCATCCTCACTAAATGTTATGTTATGCCTTAGGATGTACAGCACTCAGTCCCATACATGTGACTGTTGTGTTAGGTATCGTTTGAAAGGCTGATGACCTCTTACATGTGTGCATATACTTTTGTAGTGTGTGTGTATTGTTTATCTGATAACTTTGTATAACTGGATAAAAACGACCAACACTAATAAGGTGAAGAAAGTCCACAGAAATGTCCACAAAATCAAATACTTCAATTTATTAAAATATTTTACTTGTTTTATTTTAATAAATTGAAGTATTTGATTTTGTGGACGTTTCTGTGGACTTTCTTCACCTTATTAGTGTTGATAACGTTGTATGACTTTTTGTTAGCCTTGTGACTCGGGTTTCTCAAACTCTCATCTTTGTGGACAAAATAGGATGGCATTTTTTAGGCTAACATGACTTTCTTTTTTGTTCTGTTTTACTGTGCAGTGTAATTGATGCATATACTACTTGTCCATAATTCTTTAATGTTCTAAATGACAGCCAGCTTAGTAGATAATGCTGCAACCCAAAAGTATACTGCAACTGGCATTTAATGGTTTGATTCCTACAATTTTACTTGTGTATTATGGGATTTTGTGCAAGTTACTTCTGTAAACCATGGTTCATGAATCACTCCTAAAGCTAGTTTTGTGAGTAGTTTCCGGTTAATAAAGACTGAATTGTAATTTTGGTCTCTGTCATGGTGTATGTGTAAGGGGTTATTTTGTATGGATAATTTGCCTGATATAAATATAAGGTCTCATAGTCTGACTTCTTCTTTTCATCAACACTCAACCTTTTACTGAGCACTTCAAAAAACAAATCAATTGGAACTCTCTACAGACTATCCAATGGTTCATTTGAACTCACAATTTCCATTTTAAATAACTCCGCTATTGATACCACATCCTCCTTTAAGTACCTACGTATTTGGCTCAGTGAGTAACTCAACTTTCACCTCCACTTAGCAGAAGAAAAATCAGAAACAGACACTCTGCTTTTCTGGGTCAAAACATCATTTCATTTCTCTCCTTTTCTGCCAAAGATGGACTAGGCAAGGGTGTCATGCTTGCCTACCTTATGTATGACCTTTCTGCTTTTGCCTCAGTCTCCATACAAAACTCCAATAAACTCATTTATAGTTTCATTATGACGTCTCCCCCAAGGGAGCACCACTGCTTTACTCTTGAAAAGGTAAAATATATGGGCCTTTGTAGTGGCAGGAATGAAATACTTGACTTGTCGACAAACAAAGAGCTGTTTGGCACTCAGGTTTTCAAACTATTACAAATGGAATTATTTGCCTCACTCTCATCCATGTTCCTTGTTCATAGATTAGTACTAGGCTAATTGCCCTTGTGGGCCATTTTAAGTCTAGCCAGTTACCCAGTGTGAGACTCAAACGTTGCATCTTATGTCGATCCTCAAAAGCAAGTCTACCTATAACCTATGTGACATTTCACAATCTATCCCAGCACTCACAACTCCAAAATCCAAGTTTCATTTTACCAAATATGCATGGTGCATAGTGGCCCACTCTCTCTCTGGCAATCGCTTGCTCCCTCCCTCCATTTCACCATCATTGAACTATCTTCCTATCTTATAACCTTCTGAATGAACATTCTTCACACTTCCATCGACAAGTCAAGTATTTCATTCTTGCCACTACAAGGGCCCATATATCCTAAGTGTCCCTGTTTTCTCTCGGCTCTTTCTTCCTACCTGTATACTAAACAAACTTCTCTTTCTTACTAACTCTTTCATTCTGTCTTAATCTGCTCCTCCTTAACACAGTTCCACCTTTCTGTATATAAGCTTATATCTATTTGATATTACACCTTCTTACTGTACTACACCTCATCCTTTAACTATCCCTATTTAATTCTGCTATTGTCTTCTTAATTATGAGCTCATAGTTTACTCATCTACTCACTCTCTTGATTTTTATCCACTGATTTGTAATCATTAATTTGCAATAAAAAATTCTTCAAAGCTTAATCAAACAAAAAAAAAATACTGTGGTTGTGTCTTCTAAGAACCAATTTGAATTTGTATCCAGTGGAAGTTTATTACAAATAAGATAAATCACAAGAATTAAGTGCTTTTGTTCTACTCATTTAGGAACTTCATGAGAACTACATATACTGACTCAATTTTGGTTTAAATAACTAATGTAATCACATGACAAATGAAAACATCTTCAAGCCATTCACAAAGAGACAGTTACCTAAGAAAAATGCTACAATATCAGAATTTGCTGGTTAAAATTCAAAACATATAAAAAACAACATTTTGTGACATTAAAATACAACCATAGTAGAAAAAAATCATAAGTAGTCAGTTGTAGACAGTAACTTATAGTTTTAGTGTCTTTAATTATAAGACACTGTTAACAGAAATATATTCATTTAATCCTGGAAGTTTGAGAGGCTTTTAATAATAACTACTAATGCAGTTTATGGTATCTCAGACTTTTCTCCAAATTCCACCTTGCTTATAAATCTACACCTTTTCTAAAATAAAAAACAAGAACTTTTTAAACTTAGTATATACCTTTGAATGTTTACTTAGGGCATTTTTTATCCCCCCTTTTTATTGCATAGGTATGTTCGTAAGTCCTAGTCTGTAATGCACACTCAGTCTTCCCTATGTAAAACACAAAACATGTTAAGGAAGATGCAAGGTAAACTACCCCTCTTGTTGTACAGTTGTTTCTACTGTTGTAAAATAAATCTTTCAAATAAGAGGGGGTGATGATGTTTATACTACCATAAATAAATCTACTTTTCTGAGCAGGATCTACACATGCACATCCCCCTGTTTTTTGTCAATGTTTCCTGTCACTTCACTGGTTCCTTTTTTCCAATAATGCTTTAACATTTGTACTGACTTTAAAGACAAAAGTAGGGGCTTCACCTAGTTTTTCAGCTAGATCAGTGGGACTAAACACCCCTGACCAATTTTTGCAAAATATCTTCTTCACATTACTTGCATTGTGATTAGAGTTGGACAAACGTAAGATATTATTTTTGGAAAGAGTTTTCCCCACCAAATTAGTGAATAACATAGTCATTGAATTATTCTGAGAAAGAAAGACCCATTACAAACCAATTTTAAACGATTCAGGGTCTTGTGAGTTTGGGGTAATAAACAATACTAGGAACAACTAGCAATCAAATGCCATGATCCTCACATTTAACCATAGTGTAGGGGAGGTGAAGAAGATTTTTTCCAAAAATTGGTCAGGGGTGTTTGGTTTCACTGGTGTAACTCATAAACTAGGTGAATCCCTTACATTTGTCTTTAAACACAATACAAATTTGAAAGGGTTATTGGAAACAGGGACATGAATGGGTAGCTGATGTTTGCACACTGAAATGTTCTTTTGAGGTCTATAAAAAGACCGCAGAGATTTCATTTCTTTCCACTGATGTATATGCTAATCATTCACAGAATAAATTCCACTTAAGGTGTCCAGAAGCAATGCTAAGTCTGAGTAATCCATAGTGATTAATCTTTTTGATTAATTGTGAATAAATGTCTATGAATACTTTTGTGAAGGGAGAGAGATTAGAAATGAGGTATTAACCTTGAGGTATAGCAGGAGAGCTAGTTTTGGGGTAAGAAATTATGACGATATGCAGTCTTTGATGCTGCTTTTACTATAATTTGATGCATTATCCCTGCAAACTGGGCGCCATAGTAGAAAACACATCTGACACAGATATCCTTCAGAAGGGTCTCACAGAAACGGATAACTGGTGCCAGAGCCATGGCCTAAAGTTAAATGCCAAAAAATGCATAGTCATACCCTTCGGGAAAAACAAGGTTACCCCTAGCTACCAAATAGGTGGCAATCCACTGAGTACAGAAGAAGTTATCAGGGACCTGGGGACCCAGGTTGATAGTAGTCTGTCATTCGACACCCATGTAGCTAAAGTAGTTAGGAAGACCTTCTACATTGCCCACCTTATCATGAAGGGATTCTCATCTAGATCAAGGGAGGTCATAGTCTCCTATACTCATCACTCATCAGACCAATGATTGAGTACAATGCCCCATTCGAATGTATCTGACCCGACACTTGCAGCAGCTGGAGAGGCCACAAAAGTTCCTCACCAAAAGGATAAAGGGTCTCAAACATCTGTCCTATGCTGCCCGACTGAAAGAACTCCAGCTCTATTCAGTCGCCACCGCTTGCTCAGAGGTGACCTTTGCCTAACATACAAGGCCATGTCAAACCCAGATTTGATGAATATGCTTCACCTCAAAAAATCTAGATCCGTCAGAGCCACAAGGGCGGGAGACATAAACCTCGACACGGCTATTAATAGGACATGCTGGAGGGATAGATTCATCACCCAAAGACTCCCTATGCTGTGGAATAAAATCCCGGTATATGTGAGGCAGAGCACCTCGCTGGCCTTGTTCAAGAGAAATCTTGACCAATGGATGGGAGATCGCAGATATACCCCAGGGATTACCTCAGTGTCACTGCTCAACAGAGGCACAGCAAAATAATGGGTATAGTTCCCCATACTAAAGGGGTGGCGTAAGCCACAAAACTATGGGCTAGGCTTGTAAATGCCCTCGGGCAGATAGCCTAGTATGAACCTATGAACCTATTTATTTCTAGCAAGCACTGACCCATGCATTTATAAACCAATTTTAATGCTTGTTTTGAGAGGTATGAGCATATGTCAATTTCTCTCTATATTTTTTCTGGACAGTATACAGTTTAATTCTTCTTCTTTACTACAGATCTTTCATACAGATTTTTGCTTATAATATATGCAGTATTTATTACAGTACACCACAAACTCATTTTTTAATGAGGTCCTCTTGTGTAAATTCACAAAATTCATCCTTATGTAAGTATTAGAACTATTATGACTTTGCAGTATGCCAGATTAGTTTATAAACGTTGGTGTCAGTTATGAATATTGTATTGAATAGCTGTGTTAAATCACAAATCAGGTTCCCTAACATGTTTTATATTAGTAGACATGATAAGCAATGACCAAACTAATAAACAAATATAGACGAAAAGCCACCAGCTAGACGATAGATATTGTTTCATAACAAACAAAACTTGTACAGCTAAAACGTACTTCAAACAAACTTGCGACAAACTTAAAACGCCAAATAGAAACACTTAAAAAACAAGAATAGAATTCAATGTGAGCGCTTTCGTTTAAATATTTTAAACTTCCTCAGACAAAAAACATCTATTACATCACTTCCTTTTATAACCTTCACAGAAAATTGCGCCAAAATCAAATTCAAATTGGAGCATGCTCAGTAGCTAAAAAATGGGAAATAGAATTTCTAAATACAATTCAAGGAATGCTTAAACAACAGCAATTGAATACTAAAAAGACAGTAATAATACATTATATTATATAAAAATTTAAAAACTAATAATTTAGATCATTCTTTTTATATAAATCATGAAATCACAACTTCTCCAACCCTTAACATTTATAAATTATTAAATATTAAATAATAAAATGTCACAACTAATATATTCCATATAGTAAATTATCATATAACATATATTATTATTGCATAGCTTCCTCCATATACACTCAAAATTATTAAAATACTTAAAATCAAATATTAAATTAATCTTGAATTTTATTACGAGTCAATGGAATTTGCTTTATGATGACCAGACCAAAAATAAGAGACAAAAATATGGACATTCTGCAAAAATCAGGACAGTTGAGAGTACAGAGTCCTTACAGTAGGAGAGTGATGGAGTTCTCAGTCTTAGAAGTGGGCAGCTTAACACACTAATGAACCAGATCTGCATGCAGCCGAAGAAACGTGGCAGTAGGAGCTAACGCTGTGTTAAAGTCTTAATGCAGTGAAGTTCATTAATGTTTTAACTAAATTCTGCAAATGTCTCACTGTTATAATGACTCAATGGCATAATTTGAACCTGTGTATTGTGGAAAAAACAGGGGATGATATGATGTTATAAGGCATTGCTCCAGGTGCTTTTCAGCCAGTCTGAAAATTCTTCTTAAAAGATTCGGAATGTTATATTCAGAATTAGACATACAAGATGGGAGGTTATCTGACAAACTAGACTCATGATCAGCACTTTTTTGTTTTAAGATTAAATGACTAGGCATCATTTTGTGAGAAGACTTGACAATGCTGTAAGAGTAATTTCTCCTACAAACATCTGTCTGGCTCAGAGGTACAAACCCGAGATGGCCACTGGCAACTTCCACGTTCTGAAAATAATCCAGGAAGCAAATACTTTATTGATATGCATGAAGTGATGTATGTAACTTCTGCTAATTGATTCTGCGTAGTTCTGTGTTCTTCTTTTGAATACTTAGTCATTTTGAACATTTAGAGTTCTGTAACTGACATCTATAAATCTGCTGGTTTTGCATGCAGCTGTAATGTGTATTTTACATGTTGTTGTGTCTTTCGGCTTTTCCTGGTTAGGGGTCGCCACAGCGTAACTCCGGTCCGCTAATGATTGGCAGTAGATTTTTACATGCTGAGTTGCCAGCCTTGACGCACAACCTTCAACGTAGGTATGCCCATTCACGCATGTCTCCAGACAGAAGACGCTTTAGCTGAGAATCGAACGGGACAACGTCTTACTGTGAGGCGATAGCGCTAAAGCAGCACCACCACTGTAGTCCTGTAATGTGTATTTTACATATGTTGTTTAATTATTGAAGTGTGCAGTCCTAGCCTTTGAGTAATCCTTACTGGCAGAGTAAAATGTCATCACCAATTACCATTACTATTGCTTCATCTGATGAAGGGTTTGTTGATCTGAAACCTCTGTTTTATTAAACACTTGTTCAGTATCAGCATTGCTTGGTTTGTTTCCTACTTTATTCAGTCAAGAAGTGACACCAGGAAATAGATGTAATAATCCACAATTGCCAAGAGAACATTCAAGAACTGCTGCAATATCCTTGAGGTAGAAGGCTGTGAAATAAACAGCATGCCCCCTGTCTGTCTCTGGAAGGTCCCTATGGAAACTATATTGAGGGATGTACATACTTTGGTATCCATAGGGATTGGAAGTCTACAAATTTCTTCTGTACCCCTATGGACGTCATACATACTCACTAAGACCCTTATAATATCCCTGTCCACTTTAAACCTATCTAGTATCTCCTGATTATTAAAATTATAATGGGTTATTCTCCACTTATATCTCTGCCTTCTTTGCCAGTGAGCTGTGCTGGGTGCAAGTATTTTTGGCTTAGCCAAAACAAGCGTCTCACAACAAGAAACTGCAAGGTTAATAGCAAGTGACAGAATCTTCATAGAATGAAAAGTAGATAAAATAGGCAAGACTCCTCTTTATATAACATATTTGTGGACGGTGCAGAAAAGTGGGAGCATTTCACTATGACTTTCAAATAGGTGATAGAATGCTTCATTAGCATACACTGTTTTACATTATTCCTCATTTACATCTCATTATTATTTCATTTACTTAGGCTTATCCTTAGCCATACTGCGTTAGAGTAAGTGGCTTCTATGAATTGTAGCTTGCCTGTTTTCATTCGTAGAAACAGTGGATACCCTTAACTAAATCATGTAATGATTATGATTGCAAAGCTTTATCTCCGTGTAAGTGGCTTACTCTGGTGTGAGGTGGTTCTATTAAAAGGCTTATACAGGAGAAAGTCATTTACACTGAGAGAAAGTCTTTTGAAATTATGCCTAAACTCTCTACAGAAAAATCACCTTATACTTTCAGTGCATCTTATCTATACTTCCTCTATTCCTGTGCTGCAGTTTTAAGTATGGTAATGTTTCAAGCTGTTGACAAATTTTGTGCATTAGGTGACACAGATATGACTGTGTCACATGATATCTTCATTCTTATGCAACCCCCACGAGGTACTGTTTACACAAACATAAACTTGGAAATGCACTCTAATATCTTACTTTCCCCTGCTTCATGGGTTATACCTTGCTGAATTTACTGTGCCACATATTGGAGTACTGTTTAATATTTTGTGAAGTAATGTAAAAACTATAAAAACGTAGCTCACCGTATAACTGTATAAAGGCAAGCCATGTAAATGTGTGCACCACTTTTGACTCTTGTAATTAAATATGTGCTTTTCGGTTTGGGAGTTTGGGAACATTCCATTATTCCTATTGTTTAACTTGTAACAATGACAAGGATATCCATCCTGTGAATAAATACTACATATGCTGGCTGATACTTGTAAGTTCAGCTTTGTCACATGAGGCAGTATAATGTGACACTGCAAAACATTAGTAAAAGCTAGAAAAATTAATTATTACATTGTCTTACAGGCAGGTTTAGCACCACTGTGTTTTCCTAGATGTACAGCACATTTAGGGATATGTCTCTTATTGCCGACACATTTGACAGTAAAATTTAAGGAAATTCAAAATAACAACTTGCTTCTGAGGAACTGCGAATAGCACAATGATAACATTCAGGTCATGTCTATTGCTTTGTTTCTGTAGCACACTTGATCATCCAACTCATATGCTGCACTTAATACTTTTTTCCTTTGTTAATGTAACTTCACCAGGGTAGTTGTGGTTTCCCATCTATTCGTCCAAATTACATTTGAATAGTGTGAGAAAAGTATTTTGCATTGTGCAGAGTGGAGGACATTTCAATAGATTCTCTGTGGTATATTAGAAAAATACAAGTCCAATGTGAGCTAAAAACCAGGGCACAGTTAAATTAAATAAAAATAGTCCCAACAGAGGTGAGGATTCCAAGGTATAAACAGCCAACTCAGTCAGCAACAGAAATAAATCCAAATGCACATTATAAAATCCAAGCTTCTTTAATAACAAGAAAATGTAAGCGCTTTCGCAGTGAAACACTGCTTCTTCAGACAACATACACCAAGTCACATTGAATATTTAAATACAAGACAGTTACATTATCAACCTTTCAGAAAGCAGCCATAATTAACACACTAAAAACCAATTTAAGAACGGTTAAAACCTTAAAGGGTACAAGTCTTTACATATGCTTTACATAGTACTATCTCAATTACTTAGCTTTAAGCACAGGTTTCAGGGGCACACTGTCATTTAGTCCCAGGCCTCTGTGCATGGCCAACTGTAGAATCCATTGCAACTCTACATTTTCTGTTTTATTAACAATATCGGCCTTTCTCTTGTTGGTCTCAATTTATCTGTAGAACCTGAAACAAGAAAGTGTGTGTTACCCTCCTGAATAGTCTGCTTTTCTAATGCACTGTAATCTAACCCGTTCTAAATACAATACAAGTGATCACAAATGCGTTCCTTTAACCTACAGTTGGTTTTACCAACATAAAATCTAAAACATACTGTGCAATGTGCTACATACACCAAGTTTTGAGTATTGCAATCTGCTACAACCTTAAGCTGCCAAAGCCTGCCAGTTCCAGGATGCTTAAAGAACCTGGATTTGTCTATGCTGTTACAGTAATTACAGTATCCACATTTACGTGTGCCTCGCATAGTACAGCTAGCTGTTGTTCTCTTACGGTAGCACAGGTGCTGCTTTAGGTTCATTCTATTCTTAAACACGAACCTAGGTTTAGACCCAGTCACTGCTGAAACTCTTTCAGCAATCTGCAATATGGACCAGTTCCTGGTCAAGACCTCTTGTATATGACCCACATCTTGTGTATATGTCAAAACAATTGGAACCACAAAGGTTCCAGTACTAATTTTACTCATAGAGCCCCTCCCCTCTGAATAATAGGGTTTGGCATGACTCAAACGCTAATTTAATACTTTATTATGGGCTCTACAAATCTCATGCTCCTTGTAACCTCTGAACTCAAAGGCTGCCTTAAGCTATTCCATCTCATATATAACATCACTATCTTCACAAGTTAAACAAGATGTGCACATGGCCTGACCTCTCAAAATGTTGGGGAACACTTGCTGGGGATGCATGCTATCCCTGTGTAAATAGGATGGAACATAACATTCCTTTCTGTAAAGCTTATTACTAAAATCATTGCCCTTCTTATAAACAACTATATCAAGAAAATGAATTAAACTAGAGGAGAAATTCATGGTAAATTTAAGAAACCCACTGCTTAAATTAGCCATGTCCAAAAACTGTCTTAGTGTCAACTCATCACCATGCCATGCACAAAAAGATCATCTACAAATTGATGGTAAAACCATACATGGTTATCATGAAATTTTGTCATAAAGCGTTGCTCCCAATGTACCATGACTGAGTTTGCATATGAGTTGGCACAGCTCGTCCCCATTGCCATGCCAGAAACTTGCCAGTAACATTGTTTATTAAAGAAAAAAATGTTACTCTCAAGTACAATTTCTAATAATATACATAGGAAATCAACATGTCTTGATGCAAATTTATTTGAATTAAGAAGCAATTCCTTAACCATAGTGATGCCCTCTTGATTGGGAATGCAAGTAAACAAGGACATGACATCAAGTGTTACTAAATAACCAATTTCATTCACATCAACATCATGCATGGAACCATAGAGATCACACAAAAATGCTCCATGTCTCTTACAACAACAGATGAATCTGCAAACACCATTTTGAGTTGAGAATCCAAAAAAATAGACACTGGCTCAGTAAGCCAGCCAGTACCTGCTACTATTGGTCTAAAGCTAGGAAAATCTGGATTTTTATGAATTTTAGTCAGGCCATGTAGCTGGGGAATAATGGGGTATTCCACCATGAAGTACTCAAATAAGGATTTGGTGATCATCCCCATACATAAACATTCATTCAGTGTTCATAATGCCATCCTTAATCTGCATTACTACCTTGGCATCCAGTGCTCTATATACCTCAGTATCATTCAACATGGAGCTCATTGTATTTAAGTAATAAGTAGTATCCATCACTACTACTGACCCACCCTTGTCAGCAGGGTAGATAACTATATAACCATTAGATTTCAACTCATTAAGGGCTTGTTGTTCCATTCTGGTTAAATTACACTGGTAAACATTTGTATTCTGGTTGCCAAATTTGTCATATATTTCTTTTTCACACAACTGTAAAAACACCTCTACACAATGCGGTAGATTGGGCACAAAACTACTAGGTTTCTTAAAGGCACTACTTAGAGAAGTCTCTTGATCATTAAATATACATTTAAGTGCAATGTTATGTGTGAACAGCCTTAACTTAGTAAGCCAACCGCTAATATCAAGTTTACTCGAACATATAAAACCCAGTCCCTTAGGAAATAACGAATTTTCAGCAGGAGAAAGAGCATAACTCGAGATATTCCATACTAACTTATTTCATTCAAACCCCACATCTTTTTCAAAGTCCATACCTGTCCTGCACCTGGAGGTTCTTTGCACTTCATCCCACCCCATTGTTGGTCCTGCTTGAAGGAGCCCATTCTCCAAGTACGAAATGACAAAGGCAGTGTTGGAAAAACCTGCTCTTGGACATTGAGTAGTCTTTCATTGAACTACGGCTTCATTGGATAATACTGGTGTCTCGTCTTCAACTGCACCTGCCGAAGTCAAGTGTTGTGGAGGTGTAGAGTATACTGAACTTGCTTAACCCGGAGACTGCACACTTCCTGATGTACTCGGATTGGTCACTATCTCTGCTACTGAGTTCTGATTCGCTAAGGTGCACAAGGCACTCTCCGGATTGGTCTGTCCATTCTCGGGACCGTCTCTATTTCTAAGCCATGTAAAAACATGCTGATTCCTAAAATCAGACACATCCCTGATTAGTTTCTTCTTCTTTTGCAAAAGTAACTTTTGTTTGTAGCTAGAGATTTTGTCTATAATTTCACATAAAAAGACATCAGTGTACTCTTCAGCTGCTACATACAGTTCACTCTGTTTCCGTATTATCTCCTCACAGAGCTTATTCTCAGAGGGTTTGAAATAGTCGATCAACAAATTTATATAGGCTTTGCTGGTTTCCAAGTTAATCCGCTGCCAACGAGCCAGCAAGCTCGGGGAGGTGTTGCCATATGTTGGCATATTTAACACCCTTAAACCCCTCGGCACCACCGCCAAATTGAGGCAAGCCTCAAAATTATAGCATTGACATTGTAAACATTTGAAACGGTAAAAATCATTCTCTATACCCCATTTCAATTCACGTACCTTTGAGTCAACTTGTTCGGCAGGTACAACTCTTGCACTGGTATCACACAAATCTGTGGCCAACAAAGGATTAGACTGACTCATTAAACAACTGTTTAAATGACTTTTCATGCCTTTCTCAACAGAATGCAACACACTCTTTTCCACATGAGATGTTGAAAATAACCTCACCTTCTGCCATGAAGACTATCAGAAAAATACCAGTCCAATGTGAGCCAAAACCAGTGCACAGTTAAATGAAATAAAAATAGTCCCAACAGAGGTGAGGAATCCAAGGTATAAACAGCCAACTCAATCAGCAACAGAAATAAATCCAAATGGACATTATAAAATCCAAGCTTCTTTAATAACAAGAAAATGTGAGCACTTTTGCAGTGAAACACTGCTTCAGACAACATACACCAAGTCACATTGAATATTTAAATACAAGACAGTTACATTATCAACCTATCAGAAAGCAACCATAATTAACACACTAAAAAGCAATTTAAAAACAGTTAAAACCTTAAAGGGTACACGTTTTTACATATGCTTTACATAGTACTATCTCAATTACTTAGCTTTAAGCACAGGTTTCAGGGGCACACTGTCATTAAGTCCCAGGCCTAGATTCTCTGTGGTACATATCTCTCTCTCTCTCTCCAACATGTTCTATTTATGTTGCAAAAGAGATTGAGATCCCTTGAGTGGGTATAAATGCTACCACTGGACTTGTGAATGTGTACTAGTCCGGCAAGATAGGATCTGTTGAGGCTCTTTGGGGTGTGATGCAGGTATGTGATCTGGGAATATAGGAGGGGGTGAATTTTAAATTAAATGTGTCTGCTAGTAGATTGGCTATGTCTTCTGGATCTGAGTTATGTGCTATCCTTTACTATTAGTTCTGAACTGCAGTGGGCATTTTTCAGAGATTTTTAACATCGTCAAAGATGGCTTTGTGAATTTCCTTTACCAGGGTGGCTATTTTTATCTCACATCTGGCTTTGTTTGGTTTGAACAGGGTCTGTTCCTGAACTGGCTCTGACATATTTTGGGGAAAATTAATGAGATCACAACTTTGTATGGCAGCATCATAAAACTACTGAAGACTAATTTTCTCCCTTATGGCCTAGTCCCTGCACCCATGTGCATGTGCATAGTCTAAAGGGATGGTATGCAATGGATTTGAGGTGTATACCCACACCTCCTCATGCATCTCACCTAGAACCTTGGTTCCTTATAAATGATACTTTTTGCATGTTCCAGGCCACCAACAAGAATTGAGTGGGGAAGTATACTTGGGACATCTCATGTTCCCCAGGAATGGCATTCTCATCCTCCATGCCTGCATCATCAAATGTCCAAGACGCTAATTCGACTTGGATCACCTGGGTCATAGCCAGGGCTTTATCTACCGTTATTTGTTTTTCTTTATATTTGTATTTTGATTGTTGGCTACCCTTGGGCCAAAGCTGTAGACCTGAGTTTAAGTGAGCAGTGCTTCCTTTAAGTTTGTAGTAGTAGTGTGATGCCCCAGCACTAGCCCAGTAATCAAGGAGCCAATTGTAATATCTATATTTTGACATGTTTAGTCAAATAAACTCTTTGTTCTTGCTTACACGAATGCGCAAATGGAGAAAGAATAGAAAAGATCTCTTTTCTCTACTAAAGCATCATGAATCAAAAGCTACAGACAAATTTCCTGTCTCGATTATATATAAAATAAAATAATTTTCTTAGAACTGCACATTTGGTTAAAGTTATTGCATGAACAGAAATATTCTAGATCATATAATTCACAATCAATGACCTTTCTACAACAGGGAATGGAACTGGAATTTATTTTATATCAGTTGAACTGAGACCATATTTGTAGGCTTTTTAGTCAGATCTCCTCTTTTATTTTCTCTTTCATTTGGCAACTGCTGTTAGTAAGTTGTTATATCTTGTATGACCTTCCTACTCAGAGTTCTGACCTTGAACTTACTGCTGTTGATATACTGAATCGCATTTTAACTGAAAGGGTGATGAATGATAGGAACAGTTTTCCAGAAGAAGGGAAGGTGTTAGAAACAGTATTGAAGTTCAAGAGAAGAAAAAAGGATTTCTTAAGAGGGGAGGAAAATATGTAAACATTAAGTATGTGCTATAGCTTTAGAAAATGTAGGATAAATGAGCATTTTGAGTGGGTCAAGATATCATTACCTACTGTCAGTTATATTTCTTCAAAATATTGTCTCAAGTTCATTCTTTAAGAGACACTGACATGATTTTTCTGTTTTAACTAAATATTTTAACTTATTATGAAGAGGAGGCAAGGTTCAGTATTTTAAAATTATTCATTTATTTTTTTTGAAAATGCTAGGTGAGACCACTGATTGCAAGGGACCTTTTTCAGGTTCAGCCTTCAGCATACAGAGTAAGAACAAAGCTAAAGTTATAATTAAAGGATACATTTTTGTACTCAGTCTTGATATACAAGATTAAGGTGGAACAAGTAACATTTTAACAAAATAGAATTATGGTGCTGAATGGTATTTGTTGAAAAGCAATATAGGGTCCGCAAGTAATCTACATTGTACAGATATAACAGAAGGATAAATATTGGAAAGGAAAAAATGGGGATGATTTTGATTTCAGGTTCAGGCTGCAAAACTGATGTATAGCTAGGATGGGATGAAGGGGGCGGCCACCCCAGACGCAAGATGTTGAGGAGCAGTTGGCAGAAGCCAGTTAGTGGTAGTGCATTAATTTTCATAGAGGCATTTTGTTTGTAGTGTAAGCTGTAGCAAACTGCTTGCTATAGCTTTAAAGCAGAAGACCTGTTTTTTGCTACTTTTTGCTACTTAAGTTGAGGAGCAGACCTGGTGCTATAGGACCTTGCAGAAAGGTGATCAGTGCAAGAGTGGAAACGGACCTTTTATGTTTGCCGCACTGGACTCTAGATGAGCCAGCAATGGTTCTGCTGCAAGACATGCACCCTTATTAAAATGAACAGTAAATGCATGCTGATTGCATTGCTTTGTTCACACATAGTAATGATACAACAACATATATCAGTAAGCATTTATTAACATGCACACTTACCTTTAATAATTTGTATACTGGACACTAGAATGGCATTGAGTAAATGACCTGATTTTGTTTGCACGTGCACTGACATCAGTATAAAAAGCTAATAAAATATACAGTTAAAATAACTGTCAGTCATTTTACTGAAATTGAATTAATACATTTTTATTTTGACAAAGGAGATTCAGCACGAGCAACCTTCTTGGCAATAAACAACTTTTGCTTATAGGGTTTTCATTCTGTAAACTGGTAGAAAAATTCCTAGGAGTATTTATATCCTTGTCATGGAATTCAGACATTTTATGTGATTATCTCATTACTAATTATATACTTCTGTATAGTATTCTGAAAGGAGTATTCTAGCAAAAGGACTAATTTTATCTATTTAGTTTCCTAGAAGTAAAAGTTGGTGAATTATGTTTCTATGGAATGACCAAAATCTATTACAAAGTCCTTGAACAATTGGGGAAACATAAAAAAAAAACAAAATACTGTAACTCAGAAAAACTGAAAAAAGGGAAACAAAACACATTCGTATCTAGCAAGAATTGATAACCTGCAAATAAAACCTAAAATCTGCTGTAACTAAAAAAAATAATTTCACCATCTAAATAAACCCCCACAGTTTTCTAAAATACAATAAACTCTCAGTTAACCTGAACTCAAACAACCAGCACTCTTAAGCAACCAGGAAAAAAAATTGAAGAAATACAGTACAATTTTCATTTGTTGCACTTTCTCTCCCCACACACACACACAGACACATACCTTACGTTTTTAGAGTTTTAAAAAGGAAGACAGGATTAAATTCCCTCTCTCCTCAACCTGAAAACAAGTCAAACCAAACAAATAGTATAGGGTACAGTATTAGTCAAGCCTATTTTTAGTAGTACCTCTCAAGCAACCAGAAACTACAGTTATCTGGCTTCTACCAGTCCCCATCAGTGCGGCTTAACTGAGAGTTTACTGTATTGATTTCAGAGCCAAAACTAAAGAGATGATACACTGAGAAATGAAACATGACTCTGTCCAAATTAATCACTTTAACTTACATGAATCTCTGTGTGAAGTAATGATCATAATCTTTGCTGAGAATCCTGTCAAATATTTCTTCATCTGATGGATCTTAGCATTGCTAGACTGTACTCAAGCTTTTATCTACTATTTCTTACAACATCTTCTCATAACACATGCTATCTTTTGTTCAGACAGACTATGGGTAGAGACGTTGACCAGAGGATTTGTGGGATATATATATATATATATATATATATATCTATATATATATATATATATATATATATATATATATATATATATATATATATATATACTGAGAAGATGTTCATTAGATTTAAGTATTTTTAGGGAGGCAGGAAATTAGAATAAGAATAAAAGTAGGGCAGTTATCAATTTTGTGAATAATGCTGTGAGTAGAGATACGCTATGTAATCCAAGTGGTGAGGCATTTCAAGCCAGTTCAATGACTTAAGGGCAGTACAGTGGTTAACACTGGTATTGTTTGTTGGTAAATTTTGCAAACTTATTATAGCACATCTCCAACTTATTTTTAGCTTGGTTAGGATGGGTGCACCATATGAGAGAGATGTGAGAAGGTTGTTAGAGGCAAAAGTGATTCTGGTGGTGTTGCTAAGGAAGTTTTTATGCCTGTAGAAAATCCCTAACTTTTAGTGAGTCTTTTCCCTATGTCTGAACATGCAGATCAAATTTAAGGTTGTCATCTATAATCATGCCAATAAGTTTTGTATGAGATACTACTTCACTTTCCATGAAAATATTTTGAAATTCTCTTTGTTAGGCAAGTTTGATATGGGGGAAATAGCAGTAACTGTTTTTTTAGGCTTGAGTAGTAGTTGGACATTATGCAGCCATTTTTCAACTAAGGAAAAAGCTTCTTGTGTAATATGGAGGGGCTGAGGCAGGTTATTAAATGCATATAGAAGTATGGAATCATGATATTGTTAAACAGAGGCTAGATCTATGGAGGTATAGAAGTCATTGATAAAGATATTAAAAAGGAGGGGAACAAGAATATAGCCTCAGAGTACACTAGTGGCAACGAGCAGGTAGGGAGAGAGTATTCTGCCATCTTACTGACTGGAGCCCATCAGTTAATTGAACTACTGTAATGAAGAAAGGGGATGGCCCAAGCTGAGACATTTTGTACACGACTTTAGGATGAGAGACTGTATTGAAGACTTTAGATAGGTCAAATAGGGTTCAGTCCTGGGTCCTCTCCTGTCTACTTCTCTGAAGTGCAGGCCAACACAGAAGGTCTTTGGCTAACAAAGTTTGCAGATGACTGCAAACTAGGAGCCATAATCGAAACTCCTAACGATGTGGACAAACTACAAAAGGGCCTCACTGAGACAGATACCTGGTGTCAAAGCCATGGCCTGAAGCTCAATGCCAAAAAGTGTATTGTCATTCCCTTTGGTAAAAACTCTGTACCCATGAACTACCACATAGCTGGTAGTCTACTTAATGCCGAAAATGTGATGAGACCTTGGGACACAGGTGGACAGTAGTCTCTCCTTTGATAATCACATCGCCACAGTGGTCAGGAAATCCTTCTACGTGGCTCATCTCATCACAAAAGGATTCTCATCCAGAAAAAAGAGGTCATTGTTCCCCTCTACTCATCATTCATTAGACCCATTATAGAGTACAACGCCCCTTTTGGTATGTACCTCACAAGACATCTACAACAACTGGAAAGACCACAGAAATACCTCACAAAGAGGATTACTGGCCTCAAACAGATGCCCTATGCAGACCGTCTCAAAAAACTACAGCTTTACTCCATCGCATATCGCCTACTCAGGGGCGATCAATGCCTAACATACAAAGCTATGTCAAATCCAGAGTTGTTGGACATGCTCCACTTAAAGAAATCCCAATCCCTCTGAGCTACACGCTCTAGGGACCTAAACCTTGTCACCACAATAAACAGAACATGCTGGAGGGATAGATTCCTGTCCCAGAGACTTCCCGTACTCTGGAACAGACTACCTATCTATGTCAAACAGAGCTCCTCATTAGCACTCTTCAAGAAAAATCTTGATGATTGGATGGGAAATGGGAAATTCACCCTGGGGATCACTTCTGTGGCTCTGCTCGACAGGGGCACAGGAAAATAAATTTATTGGGTGGCGAAAACCAGGGTACATTTTTTGGCTAGGCTTGTATGGGCCCTAGGGCCGATAGCCTAGTACCTACCTATGAAATAATAGGAAGAAAATATGTTTGCCTGAGTTCCTGTATTTGTTTATAGGTTCATAGGTTCATAGGTTGGTACTAAGCTATCTGCCCGAAGGCATATATTAGCCCAGCCACGTTGTGCGGTATTCATCACCCCTTTAGTAGTTCCCTAGACCCTTGTACTAGCAGCTAGTACCCTTGGCCCCTATCTAGTAGTGCTGTTGGTGTGATCCCCGGTGTGAACTTTCTGTTACCCATCCACTCATCAAGGTTCCTCTTGAAGAGTGATAGTGAGGGGCTCTGTCTTATGTAGATCGGGACCCTGTTCCATAGTAAGGGTAGTCTCTGCGAAGGGAATCTATCCCTCCAGCATGTTCTATTCATTGTTGTGTTGAGGTTTATATCCCTAGAGCATGTAGCTCAAGTAGATTTGGTTTTGCTAAGATGGAGCATGTCCAACAATTCTGGGTTGGACATGGCTCTGTATGTTAGACAGAGATCGCCTCTGAGAAAGCGGTATGCAACAGAGAATAGTCTTAGCTTTTTCAATCGTGCTGCATAGGGCAACTGTTTGAGGCCAGTAATTCTCTTGGTTAGGTACCTCTGTGGTCTCTCCAGCTGCTGGAGATGTCTAGCCAGGTACATTCCAATCGGTGCATTGTACTCAATAATGGGTCTGATGAGGGAAGAGTAGAGGGGCACCATTACATCCTTAGATCTTGATGCAAACCCTTTCATGATCAGATGGGTCACATAGAAGGATTTTCTAACCACTTTGGCAACATGGTTATCAAAGGAAAACTGGCTATCTACTTGGGTCCCTAGATCCCTTATTTCTTCTTCAGATTTCAGGGATTACCTCCTATGTTGTAGTTTGCAGGTACTCTGTTTTTTACAAAGGGGATTAATACGCATTTTTTTGCATTTAGCTTGAGACCATGGCTTTGACACCATGCATCAGTCTCATTTAGGCCCTTCTGGAGGATCTTCATGTCAGCCGGAGACTCTATTATAACACCCAGTTTGCAGTCGTCCGCAAACTTAGTCAATGAATGATAGTAGGGCAGTAGTTGTACTGTGTGCACTGGGTAAAAGCCATGTTGGGTGGATGTTAAGAGTTGTTCATGTCATAGATAGTGGAGGAGTTTTATGAATACATCTTTCAATAATTTTTGAAAGACCTGATAATATTGCAATAGGCCAGAAGTTGGTGCATTCAGCAGAGATGTCACCATTATGAAGAGGGATAATGTATGATTTTTTTTATAATTAGGGTACATAGGATTCAGATATTGCTCTGTTGATAAGGATAGAGCCTCAGTATGCTATGGCATTGGCAGCTATCTTGATGTATTCTTGTGGGGGGGGGGGTTGTCAGCTGCAGTGGAGCATGGCTTAAGTTTAAGTAGAACTTTTTTTTATCATTGATATAGAGAGATCCTATGTGAAAGTTGCCAACAATGAATATAGGGGGTGAATAAGATTCGTATTTGAAAAATTTTATTTTTTGGTCTATCCTATCAGTCATGGAAATACTGGGATTGGATGTTAGTGTGGGGGTAGCACTGGATGGGGGTGAAGAGTTTTTAGTTAGGGAGCCAATTCTTTCTATGAAGCAGGTATTGAATAAGGTAGCATTTTCTAGTGGAGAACCATTATGGGAAGGGTTGGGTTTCTTTTTTGAGTTTGGTTATGTATTGATGTCCAGATTTTTTTTTGTGGGGAGGGGGTAATTTTTGTGTTGATGTTGTTGATGGCTGCAATATTTTTTTTTTTTTATTGAGATGAACTTGTCCTTCACTCAGCTTGCGTAATTCTGTATCGATTTACAGGTTATAGGGAGTTTTATGTTTGAGACATTCTTTCCAACCTTTGGCTCTTTTAGACATTGTAGTTTTTGTCTGAGTAGTAAGTCACTCTTTTTTGTGGAGTCAGGCATGGCTATGTAGAGTATTTAAGAATAAGGTATTAAAAGTATTGACTACCTCTTCTAGTGGGAGAGTTTTTGGGACAGACTAATTGAATGCTTTCAAATGCATTGATGAAGGAGTCTTTATTGCATTTAGAAAGGTTTCAGGATGTTTTAAGCTGGTGAGTGATAGGTTGCTGGGTTGTACTTCTAAGGGTGTAGGCTGGGAGGTAGTCACTAAGTGAGTTTCAGTAGGTTCCAGAGGTTAAAAATTTACTGATATCTAAGACCAATATCCAGTGTAGAATTGTACCTGTACTGTTGGTATTATTAAATCTAGTGGGTGTTTTCATAAGTTGTGCATAACTAAAAAGGTTTATATTACCTGAGGTGAAAGTTTGATGTAAGATTTTGTCAGTCGATATTTGCATCTCCTATTATGATATTTTCATTAGGTATGTCATTAGATGTCCAGGAGAGGATTTCTTCTAAAGTTGATATATTATTTCCTGGTGGGATACAGACTATAACAACTCATAAAGTGTTTTGTTGCTAACCTTTAGCAGTGATATAAGTATTTTGGCATTTTTGAATTAGGAGATGTAATAAATCTTAAAATACTATTTTATTTTGTAGAGAATGAACCGTAAGGTCATCACAAGGAGAGCTAAAATGAATACTTTCTTCTGAAACATTGATTGGATGCATTATTTTAGGACTTAATTTCATACTTGAATAATATTGTGCCCTTTTCATGCAGTGCATATGTTTTTCTTTTATAATTTATAATTTGTTTGCTGTTTCTGCTGTACCAGAAAGGTTGTTAAGCATTGTGGTAGAAAAGTTTGCCTCTATAACGTGTAGAAACTAAACATTGCTATATAGTGAACTATAAAACCAAATTGTACTTCAGTGAGTTTCTTGGATTCTGGTAGTATGAAGTGGGTTTTTTAATCCTCCATATATGTATTAAAGAAACTTAGAATTCTCATGCATTACATGAAATCATCTGGAGTGTGCTTGAATATGCAGAAGATTTACAGGAACAGTTTATCTGAAATGTAAAAATAAAGGGGATAAACAAAAGGCTAATTGTAAATTTTGAAAGGAGATATTCAGAGTATGGTTGAAAAGGTTAATGTTAACTATTCTTTGTAAGTAATAGCCAACACAATGAAAGAGCAGTATCTGCACTAAATAACATAAATTAATATTATTAAAATAATTTAATAATTGACATTCACATATCCATGACCATAAAAAAACTCCACAAAAAACTAGGAGCGCTATACAGAAATAAGCAACTTCTCACCAAAGCAGCAAAGATTTCAATAGCAAATTCCCACCTTATCTCCACCCTACTTTATGCCTCTCCAATATATACCAAACTAAGGCAATGCGATCTAAACAAGCTAGAGACCTGCTACAACAAAATTGCCAAATTCGCCACAGGAGCATCCTACCATAGTCACCACTGTCTCTCACTTGCTGAACTGGGCTGGCTTGAACTCCCTCACCTCCTTCAATGGTATCAACTCTCACTCACCCACAAACTAGTAAACCATTCACTAAATGTCCCATCCCTCCAGAATCTACTCCAACCCTATTGCACCACCAGACCACTAAGATCCAGCAACAAAAATCACTTGCAGATCACTAAAGCCAATAACTCTGCTGGTGAAGCACTATTCTTTTGCACCATAGCCAAATTATGGAACTCCCTCCAACCCACAATTACCTCCATACCATCATGCACCCACTTCAAAACTTTACTAAAAGCGCACCTAAAAACATGCTGGCTATGCCCTTGCAACTCCCACTCTAATATCACCCACCCCATCCAACCACTACCTTTCTTTCCACCCAACTAACTACCTTGATTATAGCAAGCTCAGATGCTCATAAGCCAGTACTTATTATACAGCAGGAACTTCTTCTTGTAACATTTGTTAATGTCTGTTATGTACTTCACAGATAAAGATTCTAGTTGTCTACTGATGTACTATGTTCTTCTTCTGTAAATATGTTGTAAGTAATTGCTATGTTAAATTGTTAATCGCTATGTAATCCAATGTAACTACTGTCTGTTTATTTTAACTGTGGAGCTTTTCTCCCCGGGCCTCCGCTGAAAATGGACCTACGTCCAGTCAGACACTCCCGGTCAACAAATATAAATAAATAAATAAATAAATAAATAAACAGCCCTGTGAAATAATACAAATAAAGAGTTATGCTGTGGGATGTTGTGCATTGCATATTGTAAATAATGCAATGCTTCAAATTTCTATAGCTCCTGTGGTAACAAAACAGAAAAAAGGACTGAAAGATAGGCAAGCTGCTGACATTAAACCACAAGTCAAAAACTCAGGCAACTATCATTATCCTACTGGAGAATTCCCTTCTAATTGAATGTGTGATAGCCTAGAACTGCATGATTTTTATTGAACCTGGGCCTGCACCAATAGCAGTTTATATATTTTTTCTTCTGCTGAATAGGACAGCTGGCCTCATGGACCTTCAAGGTTTGTAATACTGTAAGTAACTAGACTGCCTGTTTGTGCATGTGTGTGTGTGTCTGTGCGTGTGTGCATGTATGTGTATGGATGTATTTATAGTATAACCTCAGCATTCAAAACAAGGCAGTCACTTGAACCAAAGTCAGTTTTGAGAATTTACAGGAATGATTGCCACGATTACAATAATAAAAGGCATCTGACCCAAATAATTAGATCCTTGCATTAACTTAAGCATTTAAACATTTTAAATACATGTTTACATGTAGCTTGACTGAGACTCCATGTGCAAAATGGGAAAAGGAGTTGAGGATGGATTGTTAAGAGACTGTAAGACAGGTATGTGGTAATTGTTAAATTTTACTATCTTTTTTTTTTTCCCCTTCTGAAACCTAGCAGCCTAAAATAATGTCTTCCCTTTGTCTAAAGACTTTTGGCTTTTCCTGGTTGGAGTCGCCACAGCGGAACTCCGGTCCGCTCATGATTGGCAGTGGATTTTTACTGTGCTGAATTGCTAGACAGATGCCCAACCTTCAACGAAGGCACGCCCATTCACGCTCGCACCTACCTGCATGTCTTTAATGTCAGTCGAACATGGGGAGGACATGCAGATTCCACACAAAAGGTGCTCCAGCTGAGAATCGAACAGGAGAATCTCTTGCTGGGAGGCGACAACGCTAACTGCTGCACCACTGTGGCTTCAATGTATTCCCTTTGTATAATGAAGTCAAAGGCATCCCAAAGATCAGAAAAGAATGTTCTAGTTTTCAAACCTAAACTCAATAATTTTTTTTTTGTTTTTGTTTTGTCTGTGTAAGTATATAGTCATTGACATGCCTGCACTAAAAGCAGGGGCATTGCAGTGCACTTGTTACTGGAAACAAAACGGTTGAAATATGAATGTTGTTTTTGTGTAAAAGTAGCAATAAATAAACTTGCAGTTCATTTTTTTTTTTGGGGGGGGGTACTTTGTCCACGAATTTTAACTTGCAATTAATGAAAGATTGAATTGTGCCCCTGAATTTTGTTTATATAATACTTATTCTTATTAAAAATGCACTTCCAACAGATGTTGCAAGTATAAATTGTACCATTTGTGTTGATGACATTACCATTTTAAACAATGTCCTCCTTCGCTAAGCTAGAATTCAGGCTAGAAAAACCTTGAAGAACAGCACATTACCTTCTTTTGAAATTGGCTTTAGGAGCAGGATTTAATAATAAATAGTGAAATGTCGTTCTGTGCTTTTGGGACACTTCAGAAAAGAAGCTAACAATCCTACTGTTCAAATAAAAGATGGGGTCTATATTAGAACATCAAAGTTTCACAACTTCAAATGTTCTAATATTGACCCCTATAGAGCAAACAGTGAAAATAATGAAGCTGCAGAAAACCAAATTTTTTTCTTAGGGAAAGAATTTGGTTTTCCGTTTCTGTCGCTTCACTATTTTCAGCGCTGTGGTAGAACGTTACGGGTTGGGTTCAGGTAAGTGTACGATTGGGTGTGGGTTAGGTGAGTTAGGGTTAGGGCGTGGGTCAGGTAAGTATGCAATTGTGTGGACGTGAGGGTTAGGGCGGGTTAGGTGAGTTAGGGCGCAGGTCAGGTAAGTGTGTGATTGTGTGGCCATGAGGGTTAGGGCGGGGTAGGTGAGTTAGGATTAGGGTGCGGGTGAGGTGAGTGTGCGATAGTGACGGACCTTAGGGTTAGGGTTTGGGTTAAGGTAAGTGGGATAGTTAGTGGTGTATGTACAGTTTAGTGTAGGGTTAGATGTAAGATTTTAGGTGTATGTGTGTGGATTGCTGTTTGTTTTGTGTGCTTGTGTTGTGTGTATGTGTTTCGGAAAAGAAAATTTTTCCCTAGGAAAAAATTTGCTGTTCTGAATGTTTGATGTTGTCAGCGTTCGCTGAATAGGGGTCGATATTAGAACATTCAAAATTCTGAAACTTTGATGTTCTAATATAGACCGAAAAGATGCTATATGTACTACTTTTCTATCAGATCACTAACAAAATGGTGTGGTCTTACTTGCTGACTAGCCGCTTTTATTTTCCCCTCTTACGGAGTACATAGTTGATAAATCTCTTACACATTCACATATTTCCTTCTACTGACAACAAGCTGTAGTAAAGCCATTGGTAGAAATACATTAATGTCAAAGATGAATTACTGCTTGTTAGTAACATCAATTAACTGTACATACAAAACAGAAATTCTGCACACTACACCCAACCTTATCTTGCAGCAGAGAAAGTACAGTTGTGTAAAGAAACTTACCATAACAGTAGATGTTTGAATAATTACTGCTGCTGTAGCCTTACCTATATTGGTTATATCCTGCCAGTTATATAGCAGTCAGCCAGCTTCCAACACTTCAGGGCACCTTCCCCACACCAAAACTGTCAGACAGCTCAAGCTGAGCTGACTAAATGACAAGTTTGTTCACAAAGCAAACCCTTCAGAGCTTTCCTGCCAGCAGCAAGAGGGAGGCTGAGACCTGTAAAGGCAGTGTTAGGAACAACAAAAAAAAAATGTTCACAACCTGGCATAAAAAGCTCAACAAAGGGGAATGGAGAGAGGGAGTGACTACTGTAGCAGTGATCATTCAAACAACTATTGTTATGGTAAGCTTACTTGCACAATTGTACTCTTTTCATCATATTGATCACTGCCATAATGACCTTAGCTATATGGAAAGATTACCCTGCCTTACTAATTTGGAACTGGAATGAGAAAAGTTCAGGAGCCCCTGATGAATGGTCTAGCAAAGCCTGATCTGGACCTAGAGAAGACATCAAACTTATAGAGCTTTGTTAAAGCATGTACTGAGGACCAAGTAGCAACTTCTAGAATCCAACCCTTTCCAAAAACCCATAGCTGAAGCTAAGACCCTGGTAGAGTGGGCTTTGACCCAACATGGAATAGCTTTGTTATGGTGAGTATAACATAAAGGTAATAGTCTTAGACAACCATTTGGAAATAGTCTGCTTTGACACAGGTTGTACCTTCTTCTTACCATCACAAGAAATAAACAATTATTCTAAAGAGCTGAAAGATTTAGTTCCGTCATGACTGTACCTGAGTTGTCTGTGGACATACAAAGAATGGAGTAAGATTTCTCCCACATTTTAGATTCAGGAAAGAAAGCAGGGAAGAAGGATAGTTTGGCTTAAAGTAAATTCAATTACCACTTTAAGCATAAAAGAAGGATTAGTTCTCAAAGAAACCCTGTTCCTTTAGAAAATGAGATAGGGTTGACTCACTATAACAGCTTACAAGTCAGATACTCTTTATGAAGAGGCTAGAGTGCTCAGTAAAATTGTCTTCCATGTTAAGAACCTCAGGTTAGCTGTTTCAAATGAACCAAGTGTTAGCTTCTTTAACACAGAATTAATATCCCAAGGAGGCGCCACCAGTTTGCTTGGAGGCCTCTTGTGGAAAACCCTTTTCAAAATCATTTTGACGTGAGACTGCATTGAAAGAGGAGGATCCATGGGCAAATATGCTGAAATGGCTGATAAATGAACCTAGATAAAGGAATAATTAAGGGCATAAGACAGTTTCTCACACAAATATTGTAAACCCAGAAACCAACTAGCCTTGAATGGGTGATGGTTATGTTGATGGCAACCACTAGTAAATCTTTTCCATTTGGTGATATTTGATTTTCTACTAGCAGGCTTTCTTCCCTCCTGAACATCCTCAGAAAACATGTGCCTAAAAGGAATTAAAGCCCTATCATCTAGGCAGTCAAGTGAAGATGACTGATGGAGTGTATCAAACACAATTGTCCTTCTGTGAGTAGATTCATTCTGTGAGGAATCTTGTGGTAATTGCCCCTGGCCATTTCCAAAAGAAGGGAGAACCACAATCACCTAGGTTTGAACGGAGTCACCACAATGATCTTCATAGGATAATAGGATCATAAGAGGTTACTAGGCTAATGACCCTAGGGCCCTTACAAGCCTAGCTAAGTTTTGCCCTTATTTCCATAAGCAGCACCTATCACCTCTGTCCAAGAGGGACATAGATGGAACCCCTGGGGTGAACTTATGGTTACTCATCCAGTTGTCCAGATTGCATTTGAAGAGGGCTGATGAGGTGCTCTGCTTGACAAGAAGCAGGAGTCTGTTCCAAAGGTGTGGTAACCTCTGGGAGACAAATCTGTCCCTCCAGCAGGTTCTATTAATGCCACATAACAGGTTAAGACCATTAGAGCAAGTAACCCGTGTACCATTTGACTTACACATATGCAGCATTTCCAATAAAACAGGGTCAAAGATTGCCTTATATGCAAGGCAGGGATCACCTCTGAGTAGTCTGTATGAAACAGAATAAAGTGACAGTGATTTGAGACAATCCTCATATGACAGATGCTGAAGACCTTGAATTTTCCTTGTGAGGAACCTTTGTGTTCTCTTCAATTGCTACATGTGCTTGGAAAGGTACATAGCAAAGTGGGCATTGTACTCAATTATTGGCCTGAAGAGGGAAGAGTACAGGGAGGTTATAATTTTTTTTTTTGGAGGTAATACCCTTACTTATGAGATGAGCAATACAGAATGTCCTTTTTACCACTGTGGAGGTATGGTGATTAAAAGTAAGGTTGCTGTCAACCTGTGTGCCCAGGTCTCTTGCCACTGAGTGCGTACATAGGGTGTTGTTATTGATGTGGTAGTTAGCAGGAACATCACTCTTACTGAAAGGGATGATAATACATTCTTTTGCATTGAGTTTAAGGCCATGACTTTGGCACCAAGTGAAGACTTCAGAGCACCACCACGGCAACTGTGTTCCGAACAAGTGACCAAATAAACATGAAAAGTATAAAAATAAACATTTATTGGATGACAAACACTTGAAATAAGCTATTAATAATGAAAATCGATAAGTGCTTTCGGCTATTCAGCCTTCATCAGATCGTAACGCTTATTCCGAAGCATCATTTAAAAATCATTTAGAAAAAGACAACCATCCAATCATCTTCATTATTCTAAAATAACAGTGAGATTAATAGCCAATGGTTGTATCCAAAATAATAGTTTCTTATAGGACATAAAATGAAACAAACATCCAATCAGAAGAACAGAATAAGTTCCATTTAATTTATTTAGAGCCAGTCAAGTGGTGGTAATAACCACCAATCATTGTTCATTACCTTTAAGAACCTTGTTCCTTGCTCGTCCATAGAAACTTTAGTATTTAACGGGCAACCCTTACCATTAACCATAAAATAAAAAGAACATTTCACTACTTCATATGCTAATTACATAACAATCGTCCATTATGAAGTATAATGAAAAAAGTCTCTTATCAAATCAATAACAAAAAACAGTAAATAAAAGCACAAAACATAATGTTACATTGGCCCCTTATCAAAACATACAATTAGGAAATGGAATAGACTGATATTCAAGCAAATAGACTAATGACAGCTGTCGCCTCATACCTATTCCTTTGTTTCAGTGAAGCAACAGTTGCCAAGGCAACATTTACAGCTCCGTGAAAAATGACAATGAAAACTGACAATAAAAATGAAATAAATGAATCATCAATAATGGCAAACATCCCTAGAGAGATACATCATCAAATAGCTAATGAGCATATATCAAAATAGCAAATAACAATTGTTTCTTGTCTAACAAAGGATAGAACTAAAACTTTATTTTGACAAACAGAATTTCAGGAACAGGACAAGTGCTTTCGGGAATTATGCCTTCTTCATATCTGAATCTTTGTCTAACAAAGGGACATTTATAGTTACTGGCATTTAGTTGCAACAATGATACATTACAATCATATGTCCAGGTCTGGACTTAAATGAAATGATGACTAGGCCTACTGTTTCAACACCCCCCGCACACCCTCCAGTCCTCTCCTCTGATCCCCCCCCTTTTGGGCCCCCATACCATGCACATTACTTTTTTCTTCCTTTTCTCACATTTTGCCTTACTCGCGTCATTTTCAAGAAGCCAAGACTTTCAATATGCTCTGAAATGCATTTTAAAGTTCTTTTTTTCTTTTTACACAACCTTTTTATCCAATAATGGCTTGAACACAATTAAGGAAAGAAATTCACTGTTGCTGTTCAGCTTTAGTTTTCTTTGCATCCTTTCAGCACGCCTTTCCTGACCAAGACAGCACAGTAATAGCTATTTAGGAAATAACTCAATTAGGCATAGGGGTTATACATGTGCCCTGGGATGCATTTTAGAGCATTTTACTCCAATGGTGGCCTAAACAAAAATCATGAAAAAGAAAAGAATTTTAGTCTTATTTTTTTTTCTTTCAAAGACAACATAAGTTGTGCCCAAGGCTTAATGTTCAAAGCTGACAAAATAGTAGATCACAATATACAAGCCAGTTGTGGGAATACATAGGTCTTATCTGGAAATACTGCTTCCTTCTCTAACCCCCCATAAAAGACAATCACTGCCTATACATCCAATCTGGTGTTAGACTAGGATGAAAGCAGAGGTTTAAATTGCCTTCGCCATATATATCAAATGACTGCTGATATATGTATACATAGCATGCTTCCTCACCCCTAACCCTCAAAGTCAGCCCCATGTATATGTATATGTGTGATTGTGAGAATGATTTCTGTAATATATTCTAATTTGTTGCCCTTAGACAGTACACCGCACTTACACAATCTCTCTCTCTCTCTCTCTCTTCATGTCTTCTGCTGATTTTTAATGTCAAAGTCAGTATCCACAATAAAGGAAATTAAAAGTAAAAGAATTTAGCACAAGAGAGTCTCTCACTGTAAACAGTGATGATATTCATCATATTAGCTATATGGCTTATATCGTGCCAAGGATATAAGAGCCGGCCAGCTTCCAAAGCTTGTGTTTCATCACATTCCTCCTCAGGAAAGTAATTTTTAAAGCTAGGAGTTTTATGTTTTAATGAGATGTCAAAAGATGTCTGTTGAAATGTTAGCACTCGAAATGCCGAGTGCCAACAAGCCAAAAAAATACCAAAATACGAATCTCAAAAATTGCTTTTCTCCTTTAAACTCCTTTTTCAGGGGGCAACCCCCATACCCCTCAAACTTATATGTACCATTTACAAGATAGCCATACCTTGAAGAAAAGAGAATGTTCTGAGAAATGGCATCTCACACTTAGTATATGCAAGTCCATTATTTCAGCCATTCAGTCTCCACTCTAGTGGGTTCCAACATTTCAAATGGTTACTTCATGAGACTGTATCATACTTTTAAATAGGAGACCTCTTTTTTCCTGTCAGTTTAAAAGTTGTATAAAGTAACTGAAAAACATTTTTTTTTTCTGGGGAGAAATTGTGTCTGTTTTACTTTTGGGGGCTGGCAGGGTATTTTAAAGTGTTTTTTTACTGTGTTTAAAACAGCGACTTTTAAAGACTTGTATTTTTTACCAGCATTTGCTGCTTATCTTCTCTGAAAGAGAGACCCCATTTTCAAGCTGACCATGGAACAAACGTCTGGTCCCATGGTTGGTCCTTCTTCCCGCCACAAAAAGAAAGTTATGCAAACAGCCTTTGCCATCACAGCAGGCTAGCAATTTGCCTCAGCCACAAGTAGGTGATTCTGCTTTGGCCATTTGCTGTACCTCAGACCACTCATCCTTTACCCTGGATCCCTCTGATGTAGCAACTACAGCCACTGTGGACCATGAGTTAGCCATACCTTCTGCGGTTATTTGCATTCCCCTCAGTGGGCAAGGGACAGCCACTCTTGTCGGTCCTGGGAGAGGGAAGAGGGAAAACTTCAATGTTGTGTCAGAATGCTGTGCACATCTCTGGGGAAGCTGCAGCTGCCATTACTAACACAGTTGGCTCCATTTTCCTGTCAAAACTAAGCATGGGTCTATGCCTCCTCAAATTTCCTTAGATAGCAGTAGTTTACTGAGTCTGACTCAGGGTTTAATACAGACTAGTGATCCTTCTTGTAAAGTAGTTTCTGGTAAGAGAAAGAGGAATACCTCTTTTTCTGAAGAGGTTCAACATTCTAAATCTGAACGGGAAGATGCAGGGGCAGATACATGGTTTTCTCCTCAAATTTCTGAGTCAGACTCAGATGAGAGCTCAGTTTCTGATTCTTCCAATGAGGGGTTCTCTCTCTGAGAATATTGCTTGAATGTGCCAGGGTTTTCACTGGGAGAACACTGATGTTTCTTAGTCCCTCGGAAAAAAGTTGTTACTGAAAGAATTTCCAGAACCTACACCCATTCCTCCTGTGCTGTCTGCTTTAGACAATGTTTGTGTTATTTCTTGCAATTTTCCCGATAGTCAGACAGCTATCCCTAAACAGGGCAGATAGGATGTTTAAAGTTCCCCGGTCTATTAAGTTTTTATACACTATCCCCAAACCTGACCCAGCAGCTATAGCTTTAGCCGATCCCACTGCTGCCAAACACTTAGTTTATTCCAATCCTATTCCTTCCAATAAGGATGGGAAAAGTATTGCTAAGTTTAGGGAAAATGTATATACTTCTCCAACTTTGATTCTCAGAATTTTGAATCATTAGGCTCATATGTTAACATATGTTCTGGTAATTGTGAAAGTATGAGGAATGATTTGTCTGCAGTTTCCTCTTGTAAGGAAAGATCTGCTTTAAATAATTTAGTTTCTTCTATTGCACAAATCACTACTCATTGTTTACAGTGTGTGTATGACTCGGTTGATACTTCTTCATGTGCTATGGACACTGGTACTGTTTTGAGGAGGTTTGCATGGTTGGATTCCCAGAACCTCCTAAATGATGTTAAAATGACATTTTTAATTGCCCTTCAGATAGAAATTTAGTGTTTGGCCCTTCTGTTGCAAAGGTGATCAGAAAGTGTGATAAAAGGGGTAAGATGATCCAGGAAATCTCTTAAGGTTTTCCAGCCTTCGGTTTCCAGATTTTCTAAGGGCATTCTCTAACTCTTCATCCAATTTTAGCAAAGAGCAGAATAAAACAGTCACAACAAACTACAGGTAAACTGATATTTAAGAAGAGATGGCAAGGGGGGGTTCCAAAAAGAAGTCCCAAACCTCCTAAAACCAAGGGTATTCCAACAATTCTGAATGATTATTCAAGAGCCCTTGTGAACCCCCCCATACTCTGGCCCTTTTTTTCTTCCAGAAAGTCTGAATTTCCATTTCTCCTTTTTGAAACATATAGTTTCAGACAAATAGGTTATGAAAATCACTCATCAATGTTATAGACAGCAGTGGTCAAAAATTCTTCCTGGCACAGTTGCCGTGCTGGTGCTTTGGAGTCTTCACTTGCTGCTGTTTCGTATTTTTGTCTTCACCACCTTTAGCGGGATCTGGAAGTATTCCCTCCTGTTGTTTTTTATGACTTTGGCACCAGTCATTCGTTTGTGTAAGACTCTCTTGTAGGATGTTTACATAATTTGGAGATTGTATGACCACTCTCAGTTTGCAGACATCAGCAAACTTTGTCAGCCACAGACCTTTAGTTTTAGCTTGCACTTCAGAGAAATAGATTCCAAACAGTAGAGGTCCCAGGAATCAGCCCTGTGGAACACTACTGGTTACAGGTCTGCTATTGGAGGTGGATTCCCCTATTTTGACTATATGGGTTCTATCAGTGAGCCAGTTAGTGACCCATCTAATGATATACGGGTTGATACCCATCTGGGTGAGTTTGCCAATTATGCCTGAGTGAGGGATAGTGTCAAAAGCCTTGGATAAGTTTAGGCAGGCTGTGTGCACAGATTTCCCCTCAGCAAGAGCTATGGTGACTGTCTCGAAGAAGTCCACCAGGTTTAACAGGGATGATTGCCCTTTGACAATTCCAGATTGAGTGTGGTCAAGTGTTTGGAGGTTACCAATGTCTTTATTGATAAGGTCCATGATGATTCTCTCCATGGCTTTGTAGATAAGGCTAGTCAGGCTAATAGGTCTATAGTTCCTGGGGTCAGTGGAAGCACCACCTTTATGCAAGGGGATAACGGTGGCCTTTTTCCATTCAGCTGGGACAAAGCCAGTGCTTAGACTGTGATTGAAAAGAGTACCCAATGACATTGCTAATTCTTATTTGAGCCTATGTAGGATGCAGCTGGGGATGTTAACAGGTCCCATGCATGCTGTGTTTTTGACCTTAGAGAGGGCGTTCATGACCTGCTCTTTAGACATACGGGATAGAGGACAGGTGGTAGGGATGTCTTGGGGTAAGTGTGGTGGGAAAAGGGGATTGTCGTTTTCACAGAACCTGTTGGCTAACAGGTTAGAAATGTCCACAGGCTTGGTATATGTGGTATCATTAACTACCAGTTTAGCACAAATCTGAGCCTTTCTGTTTAGTTTATGGATGTAACTAAAGAACACCTTATGGCTGTCCTTAGTTGAGGAAGCTAATTTGGATTCATATTCAGCTTTGGAGGACTTCACAAGAAGTCTTATTTGCTTGTTTAAGCTGATGAAGGAGTGTTTCCAATTTGGGGCTCGCTCCCTCTTACTCTTAGTCAGCAGTTTGTTCCTTTAATCGTAAAGCCTGTGAATGTCAGTTGTCCACCAGACAGGTTTGCTCTTCCTTGAGGATCTTGGAGGGATTCCTTCTGAATCTTCAGAAGTACAAAGGATATTTGTGGAAAGGGTAGAAAAGCATACAGGGATATTTCTCTCAAAGGAAAAGAAAAGATGTTTGTATTCCAGGCCTTCTTGCATGGAGTCCTGGAACAGAATTATGTCAGTTGATGTCCACAGAAGAGCAAAAAGGTCTGCTTGAGAAACCACCTACTGATGGATAAATCTTGGAAGAACCCCTCCAATCTTATTTCCATTCATGAGGGTCTGCTCTGGTCATGCTCAGCTTGTCTGTCACACAATTTTACTCTGAATGTAGGATGACTGTAGAGTGAGACTGTGCAGTGAAGCTATATCCCAAGCTAACAAGGCTAGTCTGTAAAGGAGAGTATGACCTGGACCCCCCTGTTTGTTGATATACCACATGACAGTGGTATTGTTTGTCTTGAAAAGGTCCTGGGGACCAAAGATGATTCAGATAGTTGAGTGTCTTGATCAGGGCAGCATTTCTTTGATATTTATGTGCTTGTATCTGTTCTTGATGCCTCCTGCAGTTCTATCCCTCTTGAAACTGCTCCCCAAGCAAAGTCCAAAGTGTCTGTGGTGACTGACTGCTTTGGAACAGGGAGGGAAAAGGGAGATCTGCATGTAAGGATATCTGTTATCTTCACCAAATTATTTCTCTTCTGACAAACCCCAGCAAAGGGATTTGAAAAGCCAAAGGGTGGCGGTGTTGGGACCAAAGAGACTTCAGATCCCCTTTCTCATGTGGAATCTTGACAGAGGTATCATGAGAATCATAGATGCCATCAGACCCAAAACCCTAATATATTCCTTCCCAGTGACCAAAGTTTGAGCGGAAAACCTTAGAAATAGATATAGCTATAGATCTGTTTTTTTCTATGAAAGAAAAGCTCTTTGAACTGAGGTGTCTAGTTGACATTCCACGAACATAATCCTGTGTGAAGGAGTCAAGAAAGACATTTGAATATTCTCTTGGAGTCTCAGCTTATATAAGAGATCTTCACCCAAGAGAGAGATTACTGACTCTTTGAAAAAGACTCTGTAAAGATAAGATGTCTAAGTATGGAAAAATGTAGATGCTCTGAAGCCTGTAATGAGCTATAACCTGAAGCTAGACATTTAGTAAACACTCTTGGTGGAGTTGGATATTCCAAAGGGTAAGGCCAAGAACTGATAATGTGATCCAGATGCACAAAACCTTAACAAACATCTGATGTCTGGATGAATAGGGGATGTGAGAAACATCTTTTAAGTCTAGTATTACCAGGAAACTTGATAAAGGAGGAGGATCTAAAAGGCTGCGAAGTGACATTATTTTGAATTGGGCACTGTCACAAACAGGATTAGGAAAGAAATATCTACAACTGGTCTCCAGCTATTTTCTTTCTTTGGCACTAGGAACATCCTGGAATAAAAACCCTTCTCCACATAGGAAGGAGAGATTAGTTCTGTCATTCTTTGGGATAGCTTGAGATGAAGAACAGGTGGAAGCAAAAGAGTCTCTTCTGGAACGATGCCCGGGAAAAGGAGGTGTTGAAACAGTAGGCCTAGTCATCATTTCATTTAAGTCCAGACCTGGACATATGATTGTAATGTATCATTGTTGCAACTAAATGCCAGTAACTATAAATGTCCCTTTGTTAGACAAAGATTCAGATATGAAGAAGGCATAATTCCCGAAAGCACTTGTCCTGTTCCTGAAATTCTGTTTGTCAAAATAAAGTTTTAGTTCTATCCTTTGTTAGACAAGTCAACAAAGTGTAGTATATAGGCGTGTTGTAATGTAACAGCTTGTAGCTAAGGTCTGTCTGTGTGTACTACTTCTAAATGTTTGCAGCACAAACTAAAAGGTTTCTTAGGAGTTGTGGCTTTGACAAGATGATACTTATACTGGAAGTACCTAGGGGGCTCCCAACTTGACATTTGCTGGGGGCCCCTAAAATGCTAACACCGGCCCTGCCCACATTCCCTCCATATATATATATATATATATATATATATATATATATATATATATATATATGTATATATATATATATATATATATATATTTATATATATATATATATATATATATATATTCACATACTCAAAAACTGTATTGTGGGGGACTGTGCCCCACACCCCTCGCTAAATATATATTCCTACTCTGAGATTGCACTACAGTGAGGAAAGGGCAAAAATCCTAATCTTCATTGTACCGCGAACAAAATATATAAACTTTGAGTACGTGAATATTTGCTCATGTGAGCGTTCGACATTTACTGATTCGATGTTGTGATATAGACCCTATATATTTAAGTCCACAGTGGTATAACCACTACCAAGATGAAACACTACATTAAGTTAATTGTTATAGATTCATAGGAAAGTATTCTGCTAGCTGCCCTTGCAGACCATTTTAAGCCTGGGCAATTTCCCTTTTTGTTCTCAAAATAATCTATCCCATTTGGTTATAGATTGTTCTTAACTTATCCCATGGTTGATAATTATATATTACCATGATAAACATAACTGGGATCATACCATAGATAATTTGAGGGGACACATGCATGGGATAAAGCATTTAAGAGCAATGTAAGGGTCAGTCCTGGGGTAAATTGTGAGTTTACCATCCATAGCTCTAAGTTGTGCTTGAAAATGGACAGGGATGAACTTTGTTATATACCTTTCTGTTGATGTTGTAGAAGAGGTTTAGATTCCTAGACCAAGTATTTCTGATGCCATTTGACTTGCTGATGTGCAGTAAATCCATCAGTAAAGTGTAGGAAGATGGCTTGTATGCCAGACACAGGTCACCTCTTATCATTCTGTAGGAAACCGAGAATAGAGACAGGACTATAGGTAACTAAATAAAAGCTGACTATAGCAGAAATTAACAAATCTTTAAATCAACAACTTCTGTGAACTTCCCTACCATCCATCTATCCACAACTCTGTTTTTCCCATTTATGCACATGGGGTTGGGGTGTCACTTCAACAGTGACAATTATCTAGAGCCAAGGTTTACACCACCTGGTGACTAGCCCTGCCACGGTAGTTCTTCCACAACACACACTTGCATGCATACTCACACCTATGGCTAATTTAGAGTGTCCAATCCACCTACTGCATGTCTTTGGAAATGTGGGAGAAAACTGAAGCACCTGGAGGAAGCCCATGAGAACACAGGGAGGACATGCAGACTCAATAAAGAAGACACCCTTGCCAAGAATCGAGTCAGGGAACCTGTTGCTGTGAGGCAGTAACATTATCCACTGTGCCACTAAGCCATCCTTTAAATTAACAGTATGGGAATCAAACCCACACGTATAAGGACATCAGTTACTATATCCTAAGGGCAGCAGTTACCATGTCCCCTACCAATCAACAAAATGACTGCTTAATAAAAAAAAATTAACAAACTTTACATATATTCAAATGTATGTATACAAGAAATGTGACATCCAAATGAAGCTCTGTTAAACGTGGTAAGGTACAGTGCATGGATGGTATAACGCAGACCTCTATTAATTTATTGTGGCATATATGACTTTCATGTAGCTTTTTTGATTAGGACTCAGCCAGATTGTACTTCAAAGCTGCAGCTATTCCTTCCAGTTGTACAACTGATAGTGAGACAGAGTCATTAATGTCCACCCTGACATGCTGTTCTGCTGTTGCCCTCACACTCCTCTGAGTGTGACTGGGCAGTGACATCAGTACTGCTCATGATTCTGCAGGTATATACATGATGTTTATTAGATTATGCATTAGCGACACCCCTTTTTTGAGGGGTGACTGGAACTGGACACTGATTGCTTTACCCCCCCCTCCAAGAAATGAATAGTCATTGACTGGATGGTCATTGCATCTCTTCTTATATAGCTTTCTCATTGGTAAGCCTGTTCCTGAATATCATTAATGCAATGTTGATGCTTTGTCTTCACAATGGAACCTTCCTCACATCATAGACTTACTTATACTAAGCAAAGTATTAATTACCACTGACATGTTAGTTTTCATTTACTGTTCTAATTACACGCGTCTGTCACAGTACACACAATAGTAGGAAAATGCGCTGCAAAAGAATTTCAATGAAATTCTCTGATAGAAAGCTAAACAAGAGGTAAATAAGAGCACAGAGTGCATTTATCCCCCCTCATAAATTTGGTAAGCAACCAACTGGCTAATATTCTCTTCCATTATCCTACCCCATTATTAACCTTGCCATCTGTTTCCTGTTGTTAGAAGACACAGGCAGAGGAGGAGATGCTGATCCTCAAAATAAACAGGGTCCATTAGAGCCAGCAAACACTCAAATATTATTCAAAACTTATTTAATCACAAAACTGACAAGGGACCCTGAAGTCATTCTAGCCTTGATCACCATGAATACATTTATCCCCAAAGAATTCTGTTAAATGATAGCACTTAAACAGAACATTCGAAGTTATTGGTTACAGAACACTTAAGCACATCCATTAATATTTTTCTAGAGGAGATGTAATTTTCTCTTTGAACCTATATGATGCTTGCCTACATCTAAAGATAAGGAAGTAATTGAGATGGTTCATACAATTCCAAATGGTTCTAAGAGGAAATGTTTGAATTGATGAGCCTTCCCATCAGTTTAGTAAAAGACAAACCAGTCCTCCTACCACCCAGTCAGTAGCAGTTATTTCTTCCCTGGGTGTGAGGTTAGGGACATTGAATAGGCTAAACAGCAGAGGACCTGTAATCCATTCAGGAAACAGCTTTGTATATGTCAGTGTTCTGTAGATTAAATCTGTTCTCTCCTTATAGGCCCTGCAGGAATATCTTCCACAAGGCTGCATGACCATTCAGTCAAGACAGTAGGGAAGTGGTGTAGTATATCATCACATTGTATGGAACTCATTCCTGTCCCCTGGGCAGGAAAGCCATGAGATTTTTAGAAGTATGCCTTGCGGTACAATGATCTCTCTGCAGTCCATATCCCAGGGAAAACCAGTTGTCTAGCTGATAGCTTCATGCATTATAAATGCTTCATGACTGGTCAATGGGTTTTTCCATTGGAAAAAAAAGATTTTTCAAATAGTGAGGTTGTCTGATTTGTGACTTGTTTGCCTTCCTTACCAGTGCCACATGCTACAGGTTTTTTGACCTGCATCTGTCTCCCAACACCAAGGTTATGGACACCTTGCTGCAGCCTAGGACAAAGCGGTTGCTAAGTGTCTTGTAAGGCCCAGCATTTAAAAGCAAAGTTGATTCTGGAGTCTCCAAACAGGCCCCCCAAAAATTAAGTTCCCCAAGTTCCATAAGTTCTCATTAAAACCTTATTTTGTAATTGCCTTCATAAACCCTCAACGTATCCTTTCAGGAATAGTTTTTGAGAATTCCGTGCTCTTAGACTGATACTTTGGCTCCTTAATTTCAGTGGTTGCATGGTCAGGAAGTTTCTCTGACACAGTGTTCTGACGGTGCAAAAGACTTACAGAGGTAGATGTGGCTCACAACAAAGGCCCATTTTCATTACCTGTTGTGGCAGTTCTGTGGTATCTTTCAGGATCTTTGACTCAAGCCTATCTGCTCTTCTTTCAGGATCCATCTGTCAGCTTTTCCCAGTTTCTGTGTGGGCCAGGATGTCAAGTTTTTGTCCTCTTTCAAGGTCTGTAAGGCTTTTACCTGTGATCCAGTTTCTACCTGCAATAAATAATTTATCATCTTAAGCTATCCTATACAATTGTTCACCTACTTTCTCCTGAAAGTATATACTCCATAACAAAAATTTTCTTGGCCCAAAATCAAAACTGCTAACATCCTTCAGAAAACTTTAAATAAAATATGCTGTTTTGCTAACTTATGCCTTGTTAGAGCACAGCACTGTATCTTACTCCTCAGCACAACCACCCAACCACATTTCTCAGCAATCTTAGGGAAACTCTGCTCTTCCCTACCTCTACATACAAGCAGTCATCTCATAAACTTTAACCCTACTCTGCCATGCATAACTCCTTTTATGTAGTGAAATTCACTAATAATTTAAAAACGGTTGCCCTTGTTTGTTTTCCAGTGGCCGCATTTATGCTGCACTGCACAGAAAGACCTTTCAGCTAGCTAACATGTTGTCTAAAACTATTGTATCTTTGAGTTTGGTTTGGTCTGGGACTATATCCCTTCAAACATATGGAATACACCTAATATTATGTCATTCCAAAATAACCTTAAGGCATACTATTTTGATGCTATACAATGTTACTGGTTAACAAACAGTCTTAACTCCATCATGTTTTACTTCATGCTACCTCAAACCTTCATTTTAACATGATTTTGCTAGAATACAAATATGCAGATGTTATTTGTAGTTATAATTGTAACATCATTGCCTGTGCTTCTTTGAATTTATGGTTAAGTGGGATCTAATTAGGCTCTATAGTTTTAGGATGACTGAACTAAAAAAATCTAACTCTCTAAAATGCATTTGTTGTGGAGTTTTATTTCTGCATTTCATTCCCAGTGACTTCCAGTTAATCAAGCTGGAGTGCAAGGTAAGGAGATATCCATTTTGAACAGTTTTCTATCAAAATGTAACATTTCACAAATTGTGTTTTCATTGTGAACTTCTGTAGCTCTGATTAAAACTCTATGATCAGTCTTCTCACAAGTTGAATTACTATATGGCTGTGTATCTATGATTTCTTCTGGTGTAATACACAGTACCTCTGGCTAGTTCCATGATATGATAACTCATTTATCTGAGAGGTTCTTGTAGAATGAGCATGGTGTCCTGTTGTCGTTTATATGTGCAGTATTGCTTGCTGTTACATATTGTTATCATTTTCAGCATTTATTTGTTATCATGCCCTGCTTTTAAAATAGTCATCAGTGGAGTTATTTTGCTGGTTAAACCAAGTCTTTTTAGCAATGGGAAACTGCAGCTAAAAATGCCGAAACATTTCTTTAGCCATCTAGAAGAAAATAACTGAACCTGCCACTGTTACATGGCCTCTGGCAAATTTGAGAAACATGACTAAAAATCTTCTCAAACCTACAGTATTGGACACCAGAAGAAATAAAAAACACCCCATATATCCTCTATTAGGGAATTCATATTTTTTATAGTTAAAAAATAATTTTGGATGAAAAATAGAGACACGGCTTAAATGGTGCAGACTGCAGCTACCCCATGCCCTGTGTATGTGTTCATACCTACATACATACAAACATGTAGAACATATTCTCCTGAAATATGTAACGCATGAAAATATCATCTCTTATTCACTAAAGCAGAGGTAAATATGGCAGCAAGTCATGGTATGCGGTGTTAAAAAGGTACAGTTTATTTTTTTAATAGTTTAGTGTGTAATATTTAGCAATCACTACTGGAGCATTAAGTGATGCTGTTTTACCATTTCATGCACTGTTTACAGACTCAGGTTTCCCCTTGTGGGTAACCAACTCCAGATATGGGTAAAACAACATGATTAGCATGCATGGTGGTTATTATTACTGTAATTTATAAGGCTTTGTATTGCCTGAATCTTGCTATCTTTAAAGAAACGTCACATTAATTATCATGATATTTATTTGTTGTAACAGTGTAAGCTTGTTTACTGCTTCTTCCATTATCCATTTTTGATATCAAATGAGTCATTTCAGGGGAAGACTTTAAAATCAGTTTCTCAAATTCTTTTTAAGTTGAGCAACAAAGCATAATTTGACTTTAGATTTGAAAATTCTTGTACTGTGTTACTTTATTTTGCAGGTTCTTCTGTTTCTTTTGTTGTAGTTTTGTAATACAAGAACAACTCTGCAAACAAAGTTCTGTAGACATAAACTGCATTAACCCATCTTGTATCTTCACTGCTGACTTAAAAGTGATTACATTGCTAAATTTGTTCAGTAGAAAAATATATATCCTTTTAGATGTAAATAATGATTTGGATGGTTTTTGGAGATTTAAATCAGGAGCCAGATTTGAACTTGTGACTATGCCTTCTCTGTGTCCTTTGCCAGTGTAACTAGACTAATTTGGGGTTATGCTTACTTTGAAGTTCATTACACAATAGTTCATCTTTGGCTAGCTTTTTAGTAGCCTGCCTGCAGATGTGGATACATATTGCCAATTTCAGACATAACTGCTGTGAGACCATACATGGCTTGAAAATCTGGCACAGGCAGAATTTTCAGATGCATCCAGATTTGGAAGCTTTTCAAAATTCTGTCAGGTGCTTGACAGACACCTAATTATGAAATTCCTGCCAGACGCTAGCCCAACACATAATTATGAAACTCCTGACCCTGATCCCCTGTGGATCTCTCTTGTTATAAGCTTACAGCCTAGTTTATAAAAAGCATTACCGATTTCCAGTTATTTTAACGTTCAACGTTTGTCATTTTTTCATAAAAACATATATGTGTGTAAACATACTAGTATTTTGGATGTAATTTGTAATATAAACATACTTTATCTGGTATAAACATAAGAATTAACCTCAGCTTAGTGACCATGTAAAATCTGTTTATTGTTTATATTCACACCATAAGGCAACACTAGATGCTAATGGATAATTTAATGGAAAAAAGACTGACTTCTTGGCACAAAGTATGAGACAGGAGGCACAGCGAGTTTTGTACTGTTGCCACAATGACTGGTGAGACATTGTAGTTAGGGTTTATTATACTAGAGCTCTGTGATGTGCCCTGGCTTCTTACTTACTGGCAACTTATTTTCAGGATTAGCATGCTAAACTAGAGTGGTGCTCACCAGAACGCATCATAATACCTTTTATTTTTATTGTAAGCTGATAAAGTGTAATGTTCAAAACAATAGTACTCAGAGACGCTTACTTTATCTGTCAGTATGTCATCTGTCTGTCTGTGTGATATATATCATCTGTCTGTCTGTTCATCTACCTGTCTTTTTTTTTTTCAGTTTAGTACTTTGTGATTTTTTTTATTTATTGGCATAAACTACATTGTCTTTTGGTTTGCCTCATTATATGGAGCTCTTTTTTCACAGGTTGGATTGCACCATTTTAAAAAAAGTCATGCTTGCATGTTTCCTTAAGCCACAATAGGTATTTCACCTGATTTATACTAAACTGAAGTAGCTAAGGGGCACTTTTGGGCAGTACTGGTTCTCTGTTCTGCAGTTTATTCTTATTCTATAAAACAAACATTACATTTCGTATAACCAGCCTGGTGACACACAAGGAAATCTCTCATCTGTGATGACCATGATCTAGGTTCAGTCAGTGACCCAGGCACTAGAATGCTGTCCAGTTTTGGGAGATTTGAAGTAGTTAAAGAGTAGATTTATTCTCTTATGTAATGAGCGTTTGTTTGCATTGCCTGGTACCTACATGTTGGAAGCAGCTGCTTCTAAAATGTTGGTCTTTTACTTGTAAATATTACAGGACATACTTAAACTATGAACATGCAGTTTATTGCAAGAAATATCTGCTTGTAAATGAACTATTTGCTTATGATAAGAAAATCTCCACACATTTGTAGTCCTGGTGTACAAAATGAATATGTTTTTTAAAATCAGGACTTTTGCTATTTTGGGAATGGAGTTTGCCTTATAAATAATGGGGTAGATGAAAGTGATGAAGGATCTGTGATTTTATGAATTTTTACAAGCTCTGTTAAAATAGTATTTCTATTTGAAGCGTCTCTCCTGAACTCTTTTAAGACAGCAAATATATTTATTTGTAACAACTACTGGATGTAGAAACATTTCAAGCAAGAAGGTGAGTAGAAAATAATTTGTGATAATTAACATAAGCAAAAAATCTGTAGTAATTTGCCTCAGTGAATGTGAGTGCAGAATCTAGCCAAATCCTGAACAGGAAGTTATGCATCTCTGTTAAAAAAAATTGTTTTTCAGTGTTTAGTAAATTAACTCCTTCGAGTTAAAAAAAATTGTTTTTCAGTGTTTAGTAAATTAACTCCTTCGAGATATACTTGTATACAGCAATGTCAATCGAGAATGCTGCTACTATACAGAAGCAAACAGACATTGAGAAAATGGATACCATGTATATTAGAGATAATGGCAACAGCCTGGACATTCCAGGAAGCTAGATTAGCAAAACCAGACATATTGTTCCACTGGGTAACTCCCATTGCCATGTGTGTACTCATGTAGTAAAGCTTTTTTTTTTCAGAACACGGCAGTTTATATGTTGAAGGTGCAGGCATTACTAATATGGATTCTGAAGCTGAAGTCCCACAAAACAATAAAAATATTGGCAAATATTTGAAATGGAAAATTATTTGAAAGTTATAATTAATCAGTAGATGGTGATTGCAGGTTTCTATTTTCATAGACTGTTAGTACTTGGATGGAATTACAAGAAATGAAGTGTCATGACATCTTGAAATTCCCATCAATTGTTGAGTTATCCTTTATCTTTCTGATCACCCTACAGCTTTGGCAGATAATACTTTGATGGACACATTTCGTCAAGCACGAGTTCATGCACAACAGACCTGAGAAAGGACAATTTAGTTGTGCCACAGAGCCTAATTAGTTTCCTTTCTTTGAAATGTGGCAGACTTCGAGATATCCAAATCCCCTAGCTGGTTAACTTAAATAGTGGCATATAGAAGGTATATAGGTCCCCTGTCAAGAAATGTTGCATTATTTTTTGTGTAATGTACATTTTTGTGGTTCATTGAAATATGATTGTCAAAACATAACTTTTGACGATTTATCCCTGTAGCTTATTCTACTTGCAAAAATGTTCTTTGTTTTGTGAAGAACCTAGAAGAAAGCATCTGTAAACTCCGATTACTTATGTTTCGACCTCTGGTTTTAAACTGGTTTTATATTCCTTTAGGATGATCTTGACTCATACTACTGATTAATTAGCAAGTTATTTTAATTTATTCTATTTTTTAATGTAATCATATTGCCCTTCATACCTGTTATCATGGTTCTTGTCCACTGACATTGCTTTAGGATTCTTTTTAGCTTCCTGTTTATTGCAGCATACTGCACTTGATGTCAGTAAAAATATAATTTACAAAAGTCATTTAGAGTGGAAACATCACTTTGTCCCATCCAGTGGACTTTGACTTATTGTAACTGATCACCAAGCCACATCTTTTGCCTATTTTATAATTTAAACTACTTTCTCAATTTAAAGTCATTGTAAAGTAACATTTCATTTTTCTGGAATCAACATCATTCTCACTAAGTGCCATGTATCTCCAGATATAAAGTTTTACATTTTGTTACACACCCTATGTCAACAGCTTTGCCATGAATTAATTTGGTTCAAATTCTGTATAAAATATATAGCTACAAAACTTATTGCAAGTCAGTTTCATCACATTTGCCTCATCCTCAAACCCTCAGGCTTCACCTCATACCCCCCTTTACTAAACTTAATTTCATCTTGGGTCACACCTGTGTGAGAAAAGTGAACCCGTTCACAAAACCATAGTTTTAATGAGTAGGCTTCTGACTAAAAGGACTGCTTCCATGATGTTATAATATCAGCTCCGTAAATCTACCTTTCTGTTTCCTCAGAAATTCATCAGTTTGGGGGATATGGAAGATAGGTTTAGGAAATCTTTCTGAAAAAAATCCTGTTTTAACTTCTGTGTATATATCAGGTTTTCTTTATTATACATAAATATTTCTCTTTATAACTATTGTATATGTCAGCAGCTCGTGAGCAGCATAGTCAAATGCTTAACTAAAGTATTAATGTATGATACAGATTGTGATTGTACCTCTTAGGATTGTTATTGGTTGTCACTGAAAAAGAGAAAGCTGAGGAGTAATGTATTTATTAACAGCATCATTTTAAGCACTACATTATATTAAACCCATTTGGTGAGCTGTATTATTTTAACCCCCTTTTGGTTCATAGGTTGGTACTAGGCTATCAGCCCTAGGGCCTATACAAGCCTAGCCATAACAATTCCCTGGCTATTTCTTCCCACACTATTTACTTCCCTGGACCCCTGTCTAGCAGGGCGACTGACGTGATCCCCGGGGTGAATTTCCTTTCTCCCATCCAATCGTCAAGGTTCCTTTTGAAGAGGACCAAAGAGGCACTCTGCTTGACATGTATGGGCAATCTATTCCAGAGTCTGGGGAGTCTCTGGGTCAGGAACCTATCCCTCCAGCATGTTTTGTTTATTGTGATAAGGTTTAGATCCCTGGAGCGTGTGGCTCTGAGGGATTGGGATTTCTTTAAGTGTAGCATGTCCAACAGCTCTGGGTTTGACATGGCCTTGTATGTTAAGCAAAGATCGCCTCTGAGTAGACGATATGCGACAGAGTATAGCTGGAGTTTTTTAAGGCGGTCAGCGTAGGGCATCTGCTTTAGGCCTGTGATTCTTTTAGTGAGGTATTTCTGTGGCCTTTCCAGTTGTTGCAGATGTCTTGAGAGGTACATACCAAATGGGGCATTGTATTCTATAATGGGTCTAATGAGGGATGAGTACAGTGGGACAATGACCTCCTTTTTTCTGGACGAAAAGCCCTTAGTGATGAGGTGTGCCACATAGAAGGATTTCCTGACTGTTGTGGCGATGTGGTTATCGAAGGTGAGACCACTGTCCACCTGTGTCCCTAAGTCTCTTATCAAACTTTCGGTGTTTAGTGTACTGCCACCTATATGGTAATTCACGGATACATGTTTATTCGCAAAGGGGATAACTATACATTTCTTGGCATTGAGCTTGAGCCCATGGCTCTGGCACCAAGCATCTGTTTCTGTAAGGCCCTTTTGTAGAGTATCCACATCATTTGGGGATTCAATAATGGCTCCCAGTTTGCAGTCATCTGCAAACTTTGTTATCCAGAGTCCCTTAGTGTTGGCCTGTACTTCAGAGAAGTAGATGCCAAACAAGTGCGGTCCCAGGACTGAACCCTGAGGTACTCCACTTGTCACTTGTCTGGAGCTGGATTTGGAGTCGGCTACTTTTACAGTGTGGGTTCTATCAGTAAGCCAGTTAGCAACCCATTGGGTGATGTAGGGATTAATGCCCAGCTTAGTAAGTTTATCTATGATTCCAGAGTGGGGGATGGTGTCAAAGGCCTTGGCAAGGTCTAGATAGGCTGTGTGGACCACCTTACCCTTGTCCATGGCTCTGGAGACTGATTTGAAGAAGTCAATCAAGTTCAGGAGACAAGATCGGCCCTTCACAAACCCAAACTGGTTGGGGTCCAGTGTTTGAACGTTGCCAATGTCTTTGTTTATAAGTTCCATGATAATACGCTCCATGGCCTTGCAGATAAGGCTTGTCAGACTGATGGGATGGTAGTTTCTGGGATCCAAGGTGAATTCCCCCTTGTGGAGTGGGATAACTGTAGCTGTGCGCCACTCAGTGGGCACGAAACCTGAGGTGAGGCTATGATTAAACATGACACTTAGGTGAGGGGCCAGTTCATATTGTAGTTCATGTAGTACACAGCCCGGGATGTCATCTGGTCCCATGGATGCTGTATTCTTAGCTTTGGAGAGTGCGGTTTTTACCTGTGTGGCCATTATTACCGGAATTTGGCAATCTTCCGGTATTGAGATGGGCCATTTAGGGGGTGAGAGGGGGGTGAAGTTGGAACTGAATCGATCTGCCAGGATATTGGCAATATCCTTGGGATCAGTATATTTAATGCCATTCTGTTTTAGCTCAGAGCAGATCTGAGTATTGCCATTTAGATTCTTGACATAGTTATAGAATGCTTTGTTGTTGTCTTTGGAATCTTTGGCAATTTTATTTTCGTAACTAGCTTTGGAGGATTTTATGAGGGATCTCAGTTTCTTACTGAGGCTGGTAAGGAAGTTTTTTGCATCCTGGGATTTTCCCCTTTTCTGCAACAGTTTCTTCCTTTTGTTGTAAAGTTTGTTTATGGCAGGGGACCACCAGATTGGCTTCTTTTTTTTGGATGAGAGCATCTTGGTTCTATTTGGGATGGCACGATTTATGCATGAGTGGATGTGCTCGTACAGTGCCTTAGTGTAGGATTCAGCAGTTGAACTTTCAGCTCCCGTCTGCATGTGTGTCATGAAGTTTGTCACTTCTGACTTGAGTAGCATGAAGTTGACTTTGGAGAAGTTTTTTATGGAGGTTTCCTTACTGGGAGGTGGGGGTGGGATGTGGATGTTAAGGGTGATTAGCTTATGGTCAGACTTGACTAACGAGGGGGTGACCATAGGTGTGGAGCATCAATTTCCCATGTTGGTAATGACCAGGTCTAGGATATTGGAGCCCCTGGTGGGACTATGGATTAGTTGATCCAGGGCGTTGGAATTTATGAATTCCAAGAACCGTTGGGCAAAGGTGTTGGTACATGAGTAGCTTTCCCAGTTAATGGCAGGGTAGTTAAAATCACCCAGTATTAGGGTGTTTGGTTCTATCTTAATATTTTCCAGTATGTTTAGAAAGGTGTAGTGAGAATCTTGGGGTATGGTGGGGGATCTGTAGCAAGCTACAATTTGGATTGCAGTCTTACCTAGTGTTAGTTGCACCTGGAGAATTTCAGACGCATTGTGTTGGGCAACTAACAGCATACTTAAAGCTAAAAGGAAATGACACTTGTAGTTGAATAATTTTCATGTTAATATAAAAATAAGTAGACTAGCACATGATTAAAGCTTGAGTATGGTGTGGTTTCATTTACAAAAATGACAAATGTTTTGGAAAGCCTTGCCCTTCTTTTGTGTCTTAAAATGCAAATAACATTACATAGTCCTAAAAGCCCAATCTCATTACACACAAAGAATAACACAACTTCTATATAAAGTACAAAATAATAAAACTTTACAAATGATCCTATCCTTTTCTTTAAAATAAATGTCATGTGTCATTTATCATTTAACCAATTTACTGGGACATTATGTATCCCTTTCTGTAGTAAATGGTTTATCCAAGTTCCTTCATAGGACTTCAGAAATTTAAGTATTTGTAACCTGTCATGTGGTTACAGATGTCTTACTGTAGCTAAGTTGGCCAAAGCGCATACACCTATTAGAATCCAATACTATGGCTATCTGAATAAATAACTTTTTAAAATGTCTCAGATATGATTTGTCTGTTGTGTATCCATATTGTTTTTGACTTCTTGCCCCTTTAGGTTTGCAATATTCAAAAATTATTTTCTTAAGGTACTGATTCCATGATTTTTCTTGCAACTGAGGTTGGAATAATTCCCTGTCAAGTATAAAACTTGCTGTGTTCCCATGCCACTGTAGGGAAATAATATTAGCCACCTCCAGTCGCCTTATTTTGTCCTGTAATTTGTTTAAAGAGGACAATCACATTTCTCAATAGTTTTCATTGAAGCCCAGGATGAATTCTGCTAGGCCCCACTTAGATAAATGCATAGAGCTGGCAGTCCCAAACAGAGTGAAGTACAACAGCATATCACCCTGATGATCCGCCAGTATAAATAAACTTTACAACAAGGAAGGCAAAAACTCCTTAAATTATACAGCAGATACAAACATCCACATACCAAGGATATTATGATGGTATGAAAATATTATTAAGAGCTTTAAATATAGTTAGGTCTCCTAAAGCAACTCATGGATTTAGGTTAACATTTGAAGCTAAAGACAATTAGAAATCATTCTTTAGCTACATAACAGAACTAAGTAGTAACACCCAACATTGCTCTGAAGTAATTCAAGATAGAACCTCCCATTCAGCCTCAGTTAATATTGCCAATGTACTAGCAAACAAATTCAGTGCTAACATTATCCTTGAGACTTCTATCCCAAGTCCACAAATCCCATAATCCATTACATACCCTGTCATCACAAAGGAATATGTACTAAAGCTGCTAAGACCAAATAGTTCTTCAACAGGGATTTACAATATACCTGGATATTTAATAAGTAGATCTAAGCATGGTGTCACAGAGCCAGACACAATCTGTTTAATCATATATAGCTACATGTTTTGTCCCTGTAGTTTGAGTCACAGTGGTGATGCCCCCTACCACTGACTCTGGGAATTAGACTCCCATTAAGCCTGATGAGCCTCTTCTGTAAAACCGTAGTACGTATAGTAATTGTCATCATACAATTTTTTATATCTTGTTAGGCCTGACCCTCAGAAGTTTGGCTTTGTCAAGGGAAGATTCTGTCTAATGAATCTGGCTAATTTCTTTGAGAGGGTTACATAGGCTGTCAGCAGTGGCCATACTGATCACACTGCATATCTTGATGTGGCTAAGGCATTTATAACTGTACCCCATGCATTCATTTAAGTAAGGTAAATGGTTTTATAAATAGAACCTCATGTAGTAAAATGGACAGCAAACTGACTAAACAACAGAATCCATACATTCTGAATGGTAGGAGCCTTATCAGAAATTATGAAGATGACAAGCAGTGTCTCCTAGGGATCAGTACTGGGATCTCCTCCTTTTCAGCATTTACCTGTCCATTCTACAGAACAGAAAACAGGACCTCATGCTGTGTTTGCAGATGACTGCACACTGGGAGTTTTTTTCAAATCCTCTGTGATACCCAAACCTGTCAGCAAGAACTTACACTTATCTGGTGTTCTGAAATAGGGCCAAAATTAAGTGAAAAAAAAAAAGTGCAATATCACTACGTTTGGTAAACGGCCACTTCCTGTAGCATGTAGTGTAGACAATACCCTGCAACAAAAATTAAAATGTAGTTAGGGACCTTGGAACATGGTTTGGTTATGCTCTTCTATTTTGATCACAGTGTGACAAAAGGAGTGAGAAAATCCTTCTACTCAACAGTCCAGCTAATTGCTAAGAGAATATTATCCAGATCTAGAGGTCATTATTCCCTTATATTCAGCATTGATTAGCCTAATTATTACGTACAATATGTCTTTGGGAAGTACCTCAGGAGTTCCTAGCTAAGATGATCAAGGGCTTAAAGACCTTGAGCTACCAAGAGAGGCTGGAACATTATTCCTTTTTTAGTTTACTATACACTATTGAGGCAGATGTAAGCTTTGCCTTCCATGCCATTATAAATATCAGTTGTCCTAGAAATTGTGTATCTCCACAAATACCTTAACCAACAGGCAAGTAAAACATAGTGCAGCTACAGATTTATCATATAGTGCTTCCCTCACCTCTTCAACAGACTGCCCCTATAGGTTAATCAGTGAGACTTACTATTATTGTATAAACAAAACCTGAATGATTGGATGGGTACCCATAAATTTAACCCAGTATTGACTGGCCTAGCCTTCCGGGAGAAAGGGCTTAAAGCCTGAGGATCATACTGGCAAGGCATAAATGGTTATGAGACACATTTGCATTGAAATTTCTATGACTCCTAAAAAGCCCCTTTAATCGATGCAACTTTTTATGTTCTTTCAGGACCTTTTGTAATGTAAATAGATAGATTGGGGTTAGCAATCTTAACTGGTTCTTCTGCTAAGGGTAAGCTACTTTCTCTTTATTAATGAACACCTAGCAGAGGTATTCTTTGGTGGCTGTGCTCCATCCCATTTTATTTTGTTTCACTGTCCCTTTCCGCTACATATTTATAAGATATTTTGCCTTCATTTTTGACTGACGTGTTTGTCTATTTCCTAGTTTGGGACTTTGTTTTCTGATCAGCCTTTCCTGCTTCCTTCAACTTGAATATGCATTATTACTTATCATCTTCATCCTTGCCTCCTTGTGTACTCTAAATATGCTTTTCCCTAATGTTTGTTACTACCTGCTTTGATAGATTTTCCCATTTGTTTTGATTTACAAACTGGTTTCAAAGTTTGCTACTGCTGTAGTGAATACTCTTGATACTTTCTTATAGTCCTTCCATACCGTTTTTATGCCTGTTTGCTACAGCTTTTGTGAGGTACTGTTCTGTTTTAAAAAAAAAAATCTGCTGGCGTGAATCCAAACATTTTGAAGGAGTTGACTTTGTTGTTAATTTGACAGTGAAATGCAATGTTTGGAGACTGACTGTTCCCAAATGTCTGCCTGCATTCACATCTGAAATTCCCTATCCCTGCCTCATCATGTATATATTATTACTGATTTTTACTTACATACCTTTGCTCTTCTCCTCATTTTTTCTCACCTATGTAGTTTTTCTCATCAGTTATGCAAGTGTTTTGATGGGAGAGGCCACACTACATGTCTGTGCTTCCCACTGTAGTAATTTAAATGTTTGTTAATGATCCTCGCTCTTTTGATAGGTGCAGAGCATCACTTTGATATAGGTTTACATTCCAAATGGATCCCTGGCTCAGTGATGCTCAAATCTTAAAAGCTGTATCAATTGTTAAAGCATATGTCAAATCCTACAATGTGAGGGAGATCTAGTAGAATTCACTGACGTGAAATTCACTTGAAATACTTCAATAAAAAAAGAAAAAAGAAAAAAAAAACGATTTCTCCAAAAATAAAAATGAACTTTAAAATGCTTAAGCAGGTGCAAGTTCTTCTGTACTCCTTGTGTGGATGGCTACGCTTGCCACATTCCTACTTAATCTTCAGGGTCACACCTACTTGGAGAAAAAGAAAACATAAAAGGATGCCATAACTTCAAGGTTAAAAGCAAAATTACTATAGCTATTTCAGTAAAATATATATGAGATAAAATATGTCAATTAAAATACATTTAGATGAACTTTGTCTCAGTGAACTTGAACTGAGCTGTGCATAGCATCATGTCCTTCTCCATGCCATGGAAAGTGAACGACCTGAAAATGTTACCATGTCTGAGACTCACCATATATCCCATACCAGTTGGATTTCTTCCATACTTCTCTGACTCCATTCCAAAACATACTACATCATTAATGGTAACTTCAGGTTTCTTAACCTGTGTAGACAGATGTCTCTCCTAAATTACTGTTGCAGTATTCCTTACTATAGGGATATACTACAAAGGGTAGCCTTATGTCAGCCAGCATGCCAAAGCCCAGGCCTTTTCATGCTCTGTTGCATCAGATGTATGTCCTATGTCCAAAGTGTAAAGTACATATAGTAAGTGACATACAAACACAAAGTCTTTGTTGCCAGTCTGAACGCAGGATTTTGTTTTCGGTCTGTAGGTCGCATGTCTAGGTGCAGACTACCAAGTCTAGGGCAGATAAGTACTCTGTTGGCTATATTTTATTGTAGGTACCGGTCATCCAGAAAGGGAAAAGTGAGTGTGGGAGACAGATACCCCATAAGGACAGATATAAGTGCTTTATTTGCTTAGGTGTGGAACACAATCATAAAGAGTATTCTATTTGCCAGGCCTTCATTCCTTAGACCCTGCAGAACCATCTTTCTTCTCTCTCTCTGTCTGTCTTGAAAATAAGCACTTTAAGATTCATGCTCAAGGAACCATAGCTTTAGAATCTTCTCACCCAGATGCCCTGCCAGATGTATCCATTGTGTCCAGTGCTGCAGACCAGCCAGTTTAGATGCCAGCCTCCACTGGAGGAAGATATGGGGTAGGCTGTTCACATGTCCACTGTGGCTGAGCTGCTGTCTATTATGGACTTGAAGGGGGAACCTCAGCAAATTCTTGTTTGGGAAGTAGTACCAGGTTCTTTTCTGAAGTTTGTATGGGCAAACATCCCTGTTAAAAAGAAGCAGAAAACCGGGCATATTTTCCTTATTGCTAAGGACTCCCAGAAGTTGTGGCAAAACTTTACCTGTGGACTTTTTAAAGGCCTGATGGCTTTGAAGTTTCTTCATGGGTTGTCAGGTCCCTTCTCTTATAGGTATTCTTCTTCTACCCTTTTAAAAATGACCAGGGAGTCTTCTTTTTCTTATAAAGAAAATTTAGATTCCAGGGAAGAGTCTTTGGCTTATTCTTCCCAGATTCATTCATTTCTAGTAGTGGGTTTTGATGAGGAGGGCTCTTTTTCCCCAATTCCCAAATGGAGGAACTTTTCTTTGGGATACAGTCCTTAAAATGATGCAGAATTTTAAGTAAGAAAGCTCTCAGATATCTGATGTTCAAAAAGGTATGATCTCCTTCAGATGGATTCCCATAGACCTTCTGCAGTGTCTCCTGTTCTTGAAGCCCTGTAGACACTCTTAGGTCTGTTTCTCAAGTCCCTGAGTCTCAGCTTCCTGCTCCTACAAACATATTCTATAAAATTCCTGAGGCCTGTGTCACTTTTCTTTCAGCTGACAACCCACTAAACATCTTGCTTCTCTAAAAGTCTTTCCTAGCGATAAAGATACCAGAGCCATAGATAGATTTGGAAAGAAGGTGTATACCTCTGCTACTGTGGCTTTTAGAGCCATTAACTATCAAACACATATAACCAGATATTTGCTTTCTCTTCTTTAAAATCTGGAGGAAGTTCTAGCAGATATTCCTGATTCTGATAACAAGACCTCAGATCTTTGTTTTACTCAGTTTTGCTTCCTAGGTAGCTATACATTCAATCGGGTATAGCTATTCGGCTGCTGATAATACTACTTCAAGTGTGACTGCAACAGGGTCAGTTATTCAGAGATATTTCTGGTTTAGGCTTCAATCCCTTCCTGAGGATGTCAAAGCTAAATTGTTATACTCACTTCTGGATACTCAGAATTTGTTTGGTTCTGCAGCTACAACAGGACTATGGGTAAGATTATGCAAGACCTTAAGCAGATTTTCCTTTCTCTGTTCCTAAGTACTAAAGGAACAATCCTTTCAAAGGAAATCCTTTTATGCATAGACATCAAAGGCAGCCCTTAAAGGGTAATAGGTTCTCTACAATTACTTTTTTTCAAAAATCAAGTCATGACTCTAGGAGACAACAATTTTCATTTTCTGATAAACTTGCTTCCATGTGACAAGCTTCCTCTTGGTCAGATTCCCCTCTCCTGAGACTGTCTCTGTCCTATCCCATTTGGCAGAGAATTACAACAGACAAATGGGTTCTGTCTATTGTTCATGAGGGCTCAAAATGGTGTGGAAATCCCTTCCTTGTTTTGCAGATATTTCTTAGCCTCATCCCTACTGTTTGCCTCATTTTTCTACCACTGATTCAAGGTCTTCTGTCTAAGGGTGCTATTTAGCCAGTACTTCCTTGCCAGAAGGACAATGACTTCTATTCCAGGATGTTTATAGTTCCCAGGAAGGAGGGTTATTGGAGACCTATCTTAGATCTTTCCTTTATTAACATTTTTCTGAAATTTCCCTTTTCAAAATGTTAACTCTTCAGACTATTTCCAGTGCTTCTGCCTCAAGTCTTTCTGGTTTCTCTAGATTTGAAGGATGCTTATCTCCATATTCCTATTCATCCTCTTTTTCATGAAATGTTTACAGTTCCTCACATTATCAGCTCTCTGATTTAACATTTAGTCTTTCTACAGCTCCAAGGGAATTTCCAAATGTCTGTCCCCAACATAGGAATTTTCAAACTTCATGGCATTCAGATTTTTCCTTATTTGGACAGTCTTCTCATTCAAGCACCTTCTCAGCAGTATCTCCTGCAGGACTTGTTTTGCAATGCAGACTTCGTTCTAAATCTAAAAAAGTCAGTTCTGACACCTTCACAGTATCAGGTTTTCTTGGGTTGCAGAGCTTAAACTCTTAATATGATAACTTTTATTCCTCCTCTCAAGGTCCTCTCTTTGACACCTTTCTTTTATTACCTTCTTCGATTGCATGAGACTTTAGCAAGAGAGTTTCCAAGTGCCCCAAGGAAATGCCAGTGGTATTTTAAGGTGATTTGACTTCAACATTGTCATTCTCTGGACTTCTGAATTCCTCTCTTGCCTTGCCCAAGGAAGGAATTTCCTTGGTGGATCACCAGATGTATCTAAATCTAGGTTTTCCTTCTCTGGTTCCACCCCCCCTCTCAGGAGCTGTATACAGATACCCCAGGTGTAGCCAGGGGGGGGGGGCTTGTTCAAATCAGCATCATGTTCAGAGAGTTTGGTCTACTCAAGGGGTGTCTGAGCACATCAGTGTCATGGAAATGAAGGCTTTGATCTTGGCTCTTCAGACCTTGTAGTGCCTTTGGTCTCCAGGACCACTCAGGGTCTTTACTGACCACACAACCATTATGTTGTACATAAACAAACAAGGGAGACAAAGGTTTTCTGCCTTTACAAACTAGCCCCAATACCATGGGGCTTTCCCATTCACCACCAGTTGATTCTTCAAGCAGTCTATATTCTCTCTGAAAAAATGTAATGGCACGTAATTTGAGCAGATCCAGGACAGATCCTCATGAGTGGATGCTGCATAGACAGGTATTCATGGACATTATTCATTGATGGACTACTTTTCAGTGTTTCCATTTGCTTCCTTTCAGAACTGACAAATCAGCAAGTTTTGGTCCAGAGTGCTAGGTCCCCTGGCTTGAAAACTGGAATGGGAATGTTGAAGTCACACAGCTTTGTTCCCTGTTAGAGATTATTCTAGAGAATAAATGTGATTTTGTTTGGAGAGGAGTAATATATACAGAAATGGGGTGTAGTGATGGATACCTCATGTGTCAATTCCTATTCTAATATAGTGATGGCACAATGGGAATTAGATTATATATACATTGATTCTAACATCTGGAATAATTTGTTGTTCTACAAGAGATTTGTGGATGACATATTTCTTCTTTGGGGTGGTGATGTGGAACAACTACATTCACTTGTTGAATATCTCAAATCTATTACTAGTTTTTAAAATTTTGATGTCCGCAGCTCTCCACACATGATAGATTTCTTGGATGCTACTTTAATTAAAGATGAGAATGGATCTATTGAGACCTAGGTATATTGTAAGAATTGCTGGAAGAATCATCTTGTACATTGTACAAGTATGGATCCTCACCATATTTTTTCTCAAGTTATTAGAAGTCAATTTCTTCATAATTCAAGGCTGAATACCAATAACAATAAATATAAATTGGAAATTGAGAAGACTAGATACCATCTCTGTGAGAGAGGTTATAAACCCACAGAAATTATTAATGTACTTATGGATGTTGCACAACAGAGGAGTGGTAAAGGGAAACCATATTTCCATAGGAGCAACAAAGAGGGTAATAACGTATGTGGTGAGAAAGCCATCTCTAATCCCATGAGGAGCATGCTTATATATAGTCAAGACGTGAGACAGATATGTGATGTAGTAAGGAAGAATCGGAAGATTCTGACGTCAGATGATAGTATTAAATGTATAGTAGGTGAGCATCCACAGTTCTGTTTTAAGAACAAACCAAATTTGAAATAACTTATAGAGATGCAAATATGTTTTGGACTGTGAATTTTGCTAATAAACAGGGAACTGTGCACAGCTTGTTCGTATATTTCTACTTTTAATTATTTTCAACATCCTGCTGCTAAGAGGACATACAAGTTGAGAGGATATGCTGATTGTGGAACAAAGAATGTCATATATGTTGCAATGTGCAGAGACTGCCCCAGCTTCTATATTGGGAAGACGAATTGTCATTTTAGAATTAGGATTCAAGCGCACTTAAGGGATATAAAGAACAAAGTTAGTACAAATGCGTTATCTAAGCATATTTTCAACATTTGACTCATAGTTTTTGTTTTTTGTTTTTAGAAATAGGTTAGAAGAACCCTAGGAAGAGCAATATTAAAGATTTTACTGAATTGCAGGAAGCAAAATGGATAGCTGACTTGAGAGCTGATTGGGAACCAGGCTTGAATGACATACTTCCTTTGAAGCCGCTTCTGATGAGGCATCAACTAAAGAGATGATTCTGATTGGTCACACCCTCTATTTAAACCTCCAAATGTTGAACAATGGTTTATGGATCTGAAGAAGGCACAGCCAAAAGTGCTTATCCTTTTATCAAAATTACATTTGTTTTAATAAAGTCTCTCTGTCGCGTGGGTTTGTTCTCTGTTTTATATTTCCTGGATAATCCTCTGTGTTCCTCTCCTTTGCATGGTCCAAAGTATTGCAGGCATTGCATAATGCCTGAGATCCTTATTATATATTAAAAAACACTGCCACAACAACTTTACAGTTAGCACAGCAGGTTAATATGGAGGTTCCTTATGGCAAGGATGCAGGGTTTAAAACCTTTCCTCCCTTTGTACTGTTATCTCTTTTATAAATCTTACTGTGTTTTTAAGTATATCCTTGATGTCTAGTAGTGGCACAGAGGACTAATATTGTCCATGGGAAGTGGGAGAGTACGTGTTTGGAATTCCTTTAATTATTTTAAAGCATGCAACTTATACTATTCCTGTTGTCTAGTGTTTCCCAGCACCATATTTTTTAGTGTTCCCCACGTCCCATGACTCCAAAGTTCTCCCTGGTGTGTAGTGGTTAAACACCCTGATCCGGTTACGTTTAAGTGCCACTAAGGCACAATGATAAAGGTTATCCCTGGTGGCTAGTGTTCCTCCAATCCATGTCTTTAGAGCCATTCCTGGTGGCTAGTGTTCCCCTGACTCAAATTAATAGAGTTACCGATGGTGGCTAGTGGTCCCCCCTACCAGTTTTGCAAACATTGCTCATTATTCTAGGGCTCTTTGGAAATATGACAACCACCCCAACCAACCCACACATACACAGACACGCATTCTCACATTCATTCCAAACACACACACATAACATACCCTCACATTAATCCCTGTACTGTGACATCTCATGCAGGTACACACTCACACAGATACTCACATACACATACCCACACACACCTTAACACTACCTGACAATTAAACTCCCCATCATTTACTTCTATCATGATGGATGAACATGGCCTTTTGACCATGTTGATTACCATGAATGTCCATGCTACATTAATCACTTGGCTGTGTAAATGCACATGGCTAATTAGCATATGCCTCTCTCCCTGAATACCTCATTAACATATAACATGGCAACAGAGGCATCCCAACTCATGTTGCAGCACTATGGTAGGGCTGTCTTTGAATGCAAAAAAGGTTACTGTGAGGTGTAACCTTTCAGAATGTTGCTGTACACGTATTCCTCATTTTGAGATGATTAGCTGAGAAACCAGAAAATGTATAGTGTGCTATATTTCTGCACATTACAGGGGAAGAAACCATGGAAGTGTTTAACACTTTTACCTTTCAAAAAGAGGAACAAAAGACAAAATAGCAACAACTGAGAGATAATTCATGAGTCGTGTAGTAGCAATAAAGGGAATAAAGCTGGAATAATAGTGAGCTTAAGAAAGATGTTCCATTTATTAATCATGTATTCTTCACATGAGAATAGGGCTACAGTGAAACTATTGATACTTTATTGAGCTAAAGAGAGGAGGTAAAGATTGTGAATCTGGTCAGTTGTATGATGTTAGATAACAGCCATAATAATCTGTGGCAAAAGAATGATCAGAATAGGGACAGGCTTATATGATGACCTTGATTAAGCTGTGGCTGTATACTGAGTAAGTGCATTTACAGATACCCAGTTAATGTATTCATAACACCACTACATATAGATAGTGCTGCACACTGGCAGCAAATTCAGAGATGGTGGCACTAAGTAGGTTTGTTGGCATAACTGACATACTGATTCTTTTTAGCACAACATAAAGGGGCAGCACCTTGTTGCACAGATGACTTGCTATAATACTACTTGGAAATAAGGAAGAGATCCTGCCTGGTAATATATATCAACAATAACAACAACAAACCATGTGGTGGATGTCAGTGAGAGTGAGGCACATGTTATTGTGTATGTCTAACTGTGTACCCATGACACTGGCTTACTACTGCACATCTGTTCATGTCGGGGAGAGAAGTTCAAATCAAGAACATAAGAAACCATGGGAGGGACATACCTGAGGAGGTGTTGGGTAGTAGGACTATATATCTTGGAGGCATGGTTATGTTACTTACATGTGGAAGGAGGCTGTACATAGGACTAGCTACAGTGGGTAAGCCATGGCTATAGATGTAAATGAGGGGAAGGCTGTCCATAGCCTTAACTGCAGCTGATAACATAATGCATTAATTGGGGGCTATAACCATAGTTATGTGCATTCCATAGTTTATCATATACACCCATTGACAGATGTGTTGTGCCCACAGGTGTACAGGTACTGGTATAGCCATGCAGAGCAGGCAATTCCCAGAATGGTTCAATAGCCAGGTGAATGAAGTGCTACTACAGCTGCTCTGCACACGTGATATGTGCCTCCTGGGAAGAGGTGCTGCAGGGAAGCATTACCAGGATCAGATCTGGCATGAGCTGGTGCAGGATGAGTATGCTGTGGGCAGCCATCATAGATCAGTACAAAAGAGTTACTGATATGATACTTCATGCAAAGGAAAAGGCACAGGACATTGTAACACACAGGTCCATTACAGGTGGTGGACCACCAGCAGTGAAGCAGGAGGAGTTTTTGTGTCATTTGTCACCTATGGGGAGTGGTCTTTTACACATGGGAGGAGCTTGAATGCAGGCCCTACAATGGTGCCAACCTCCAGTATTAATCCAGGAGAAATATCAGGTTAGTGATATCCATTACACTACAGTGTAGTAGATTCCACTGCTGGTTTGAAGTGAAGGACTGACTGCAAGGGTTTGTAGAAGCACAAGTGTATAGGAGACTGTGGTGTCATGTGTGTTCAGGCTTTTACAGGCTTCAATGGTGTTTGGTTCAGCACAACAGGACAACACAATGCTGCCATCAGCAATTCTTCTGTATCTGATGTTGACAGCTGCATGCAGCTGGCATGGTCAGATGATACCAGAAGTACTGTCTGCAGCATTACAGGGGGATGAGTCACCCACATCCACCCTTACAGGGGACCCTGTAGAGGTACAGGCTGAACATGCAGCCTTACAAATGAATGATGAACATCTTGCACCAGAGTCCCTCAGATGCACCATCCATGCCACCAACACACACAGCTTCTGAGGTGTGCATACTGACCACAGGTGTTAGACATAGGATTAGCAGTTTATGTGCTGCTATGCATCTAGGACTGCTGCTGATATGGATGTGACACTTGGTACTAACCAATGAATATGCAGATCAGTGAACCAGCTGCAAATGGCTGTTATACAAAGCATTATATAGGTGACAAATGTGCTCTGTGGCTTGTGGCATGGTATGCACCACCTGCAGTGTGACTTTAAGTGTAGGGACCAGGGGCAAACAATACTGCTGGGGTCACTGGTGGCAGATGTTGCTTCCATAACTGTCTCCATATGACACCTTGCAACTGTCATCTGGTTACAGCCCATGCAGGGTCTGACTGAGAGGAGATTGGCCATGGACTTTTCCAAATCACACTACGCAGACATTGCTGAGACAATGACTGTCACCTGCGGGCACACAGCCCACCACCTCCAGTTGTGGGCATCAGTCAGTTCACTGACAGGGGTACCCAGGATCAATACATGGTACTCCCTGTGGGTGTATGTTCATGGTACTCTTAGTTCTAGCTCTTCCCTACCATTGACCAAATTGAGTCTTGAAACTACAAGCCAACACAGTGGACACTGCCTGTGGTCATATCATTGCAGCTCCTCCCCACCAGTGGAGGATGTGATCACTGACTTCCCACAACCTCCAAGATGAAGTGGCTGCAATATTCACATCCCATGACCCTACGTCATATCACAGTGTTGCACTGGACTGTCACTGTGACCCTACCACCTGTACAAATGATAATGACTGGGACATGTACATCCCCCTAAGCTGTGCTGGCATGGTGATGTCTGATACATACTATAGCCAGTCCAGTTGCCCTGCATAGCCTGGGTGTGATAATGCATGCATAATTTTATTCTGTGTTATATGACTAATGGCCATAGATGTGGAGCAGATACCACCTTTCTGCTAGTGTTACAGTTTATTGCTTTCCACTCTCCTCAATTGCTGTTGCAATCACTGGTATAGAAGGCCCTGACATGATGGTCATTTACTGTTCCACTTATTTGTGCAATGTCATTCTGTGTGGCATGACACACCAGGGAAAGATCTTTCTGCATATATCTGGACTGTATTGCAGTGCCTGTCCTAAAGTGTCCATGTAGAATATATGTGACATTCTGTTCCGTCCTGATTCCAGGTCATGACTGCTAAAGATGTGTTATGAAGCAGTCCATTAACCTGGTTAACAAATTGTCTATTTTTCCATTTAGCATTTTGATACAAAGCATTGCCATAGGTTATTTTGCAACAACTTGTTTATATGATTGGTTACATATTCTCTGCATGGCACACTAAATTTAGTCATGGCAGCTAAATGATCCATGTAAGCTCATTATGCAGATTTAGGTAACATCTACCATGTAAGACACTTATGATACCACTTGTGGTGAAATTCATGTAGTTCAAATTGTAGCTGAATGCTGCTTTGTGACTAGATGTAATACATTTCACAATTAGACAGTTAATACTTTTATATCCACAAGTACAGAAGATGGACGTATGCACTGGCAGCACTGTTTTTCTAGGATTAAGGGCAGTAGTTAGTCGGAATGTTCTTAGCTTTTAGGCAATAGAGACAGGAATTATACTAAAGTTTTTAAGTTGAGTCTGTATGTTAGAGAAAGCATTGTCACAACTGGAACAGCAATACATAAAGGATTCAGTTTGCTATTTAAATCAAATTCAGGTTTGTATTCCTTGTTTTTTTTTTTTTGTAACACATCTTTGCCTTGGAAAAAAGTTGCAGTAAGCATAAATAACTATTTATATGAAAGTAATTTTGTCCCAGGTTTTCCTTTTTGAGAGGTGGCATTATTTTGTAGGCCATATTACGGTGCTATTGCTTCAGAAACTCATAATGCATTAGTGCAGTGTGACACTTAGTTTCTGAGAGAGAGAGCATTTTAAAGGTTAACAGGTTGTGTTTACATGCATTGCTGTTAGTACCTCTTGATGTTCCACAGTGTTTGTCCTGCTGTCACTGAGATATGACTATGCATATGTACTTTACTGAGATCTGTGTGCACATATGTGAGTGTGCATCTTCTTGTCATCAAGCATCGTAATTGTCATTGTCTGTTCAGCCACAAGACATTTATTCTAAAAGGTGCATCTGTTTCATGCTTATTTGGGTAATGCATGTGGTCACAACTCTCACTCATTAGCAGAGGCTGAATCAACACTTAACAGCATCACACTGCAGCTCATTAGCAAGTGTCGTGACTCCCCGTAGCATCCTGTTTACTTGCATTCTTTGAATTTGGTGTTAACTTTCATGTTGACTGCTCAGTAGCATGACACATTTACCACTGTATGTGCTGTGCTGTTAGAGATCTGTACAGCATGTGGCTTTACGATCAGCACTGGTCTTGTGCACTTGTAGTCCTGTACTTTGTTTTACACACCTGTTGGAGGCTAATATGCTTTCAAGCTAAAGTATGCAGTTTCTGAACATTTTCCTTTTGTGCACTGAGCTACATTGGATTATCATCAGAAAATCTTCGTGACAGTGGGAAGGGACTGTTTTTTTAAGTGAGATAACAAGCACCCTACTCCAAATAGAAAACAATAATATACAGATGCTGTAATGTGGCACAGTCAAGTGTTCACACAGCTGTAGTGTCCACAACTTTACATAGTATAAGGTAGTTAAAAAATATCCTTTCTCTCCTGAATATTCCAGGGTATGATTCTGAAGCTTGAGTTAAGAAGTCTTATAAAGGTGAGGTAGACAAATAGCAAAGGAGTCCAACCAAGGAAAATTAACCAGATCAGGTGAGAAGTGGACTGGGTCTGAAAATAAGAAAGGAACAAGCTAGTGATCCTAGAAGAAGGTGAATCCCCTACCATGATAGTTGTAAAAGGAATAAATAAAAGAAATCTGATTATAGCATGACAGGAAAGAAATTGAGGGAGAGAAGATGTAAGTGTGCTGTGAATATGTATGGGTGGGTTTGGAGGATAGAGAGGGTGGCAGAAGGGCATAAAGGACTCCAAGCAATGCAAGTAGAGCTTGTGAAACATGGTGGAGTAGTGGTTGGTGTTCTGCATCTCAGCTTCAGGGTTGCAGTTCAGTCATATCCTTTGACTGCTTTCTGGGTGGAGAATGCATTTCACCCTGTGTCTGTGTAAGTTTTCTTTGTGGCTTCATTCAGTATCTCAAAGAAATGTTACGTAAACTGGTTGGCTGCTCTAAGAAAAAAAAAAAAAAAAAAAAAGAATATACTCTGTAAGTTTGTTCCGTAGAGTAAGATGAAGGTTACTGGATCTTGGTGTGACCAATATCTCAAATTAATCTTACTCAAATATAAGAGGGTTTATGATACTTACTTGTGAAACACTGTGATCCTTTTCCAGTTATACAGCTCCAAAGACAATTAATCAAACAATCCAGAGATGAAACCATCAAAAGGCAATATAATCAATAAAATCACACCACTTCTTTCATATATCATTCAAGTGAGTAAAGTGGTGTAATTTTATCAATTATATCACCTTTGGATTTTTTTTGTCCTTTTCACATTATTTAATAATTCCCTGGCTCTGGGTACAGAAGGGAATTAAAGATTTGCTAATGAGCTACTATTCCACAAGATTAGATAATGATTTATACTTCATCATAATAAACTAAGTCTGTTTTAAAGAAAAATTAGTGACTCATTTAATGGTTGCAAATAAGAGAGCAGAATAAAAAGTACGTGGCAAAAACATTTGTGCAATCACACTGAGACTTTATAAATTTAATCTATAAAATATTGACAAGGGGCTAGGATTTGGATTTCCACATCAAAGTTTTATATAAGAGTGTTCTTCAAAAAAAAGTTGAGGGGTTATTGTCTTTTACAGTCTATTTGTATGAGAGGATTTATGGATAAGTACAGGACAGCTGACAGTGGAAATTAACTGAACTTAATCCAGGGACAAAAATTGACATGTACCAATACAACCTATTTATTTTTTTTTTTGGGGGGGGGTGTTATAATTTTTGCTCCTTCATTGCTTGCCAACCATTTGTGCCTCTGTCCACAGTGCTCTCACTGAAGGGTGCAACTGCAGTAGGGCCAACATGCAGGCAACCATTAGAGGGGGTTATTAACTTAGACTGCATGCTTCACCAATTGATGTAGAGTAGCAGCTAAGGTAGGGGGTGCATGCAAATGGCTCATCATGTGGCTGGAACTTGCTTCTGCAAGTGATGTAGCCCAGCAGATGACCTTTCCCCCATAAATTGATGGTTTCCCTAAGTTCTTAAGTCTCTTTTAGGGGATACTAATGGAAATTTACCCCTGAGATATTCCTTCCTCCTTTGTAATCCAGATATAAAGAAAGAGTGGGAGAGAGAGAGACAGAAAGGGAGACAGACCTGGAGAAAGAGAGAGAGAGAGGGCAGTGTGACCCCCTTCCTTCTCCCTTCCTTGTCAGCTCCTTCAGTGAGAGGACTATTTGATGAGCGATTGCAGGGGTTGTACTCAGGCCTTTATCCTTCTGTGCCATGGAGCCATATTACTGACATTAATTCATTGGTTTGTTAATAAGGAAGGATCTATGGAATGCCATCAATGGTTGCCTCAAACTAAGTTATGAACAAACTTAAGTGAATAATTAGTCAAGTAAACAAGCAACCAGACAGCCATCTGTTTAGCCAGCCATGTAGTCCATCAGACAACAAAATAACCATGCCATGGCAACACCTATCATGAAATTTAGGATGATAGGATATATGAAGGGGTGTTTTGGTACCAAGAGGAGAGCCTGTGACAATAAGACAATAATGGAAGTGACACCATACCTATAGAGTCCAGTGTGCAGGCTTGACATAGAGTAGCATGCTTAGTTATGTTTAGTCAGAGGGAAATCAGATTTTGTGAGATAAATAATTGCAAAAAAGACAGAAGACAATTAAGGCAGATTACTAGAACAAAGAAAACTCCTGAATTAACCCTTGTGGACATTTGGCAGAGTGGAGCAGGGTATAATGGATTTGGCCTAACAGAAGTAATGTATTGTAGTCTGACTCCATGGTGCAGAAGAAAATGGCTATCATTTCAACCTAGGCAACTTGGGCTCATTCTGAACACCCACTCCCTGGGGGATAGAGACTGAGATGCATTTTTGCTGGCTTACTTATCCCTGGGTGGGTGGGGGTGGGGTTCAACTCAGTGCTGTAATTCCACAGGAGACACCAAGAACCCATATTCTGCAGCATGTATTGTGTATGGTAATTGAGCACTGAGAGGTGGGGCAGAGCAGTGGGTAGGGCATTTCAGAAACCCTTTCCAAATGTCAGGGTGGTTCCAAACCCCACTTTTGGGGTCCTGGACTGGAATGATGACATAATGAAAGATTAAAGAGGAGCACCAAGACAGGGCTGATGGTACCTGGGAGGGACAAAAAAGTAGTAGTATACTGTAAGATTATAATTGTCATATATGTGGTAAGTGAATAAATCAATTTGTTGGAAGCTTACACCATATGTACAAACAAACAGCAGGAAATGAATTTGTGAATGAAAGACAAATATTTCTTTATACAAATGATGATGACAGTCTTAGAAAATGTATTTAGCTAAATGTTGGATGAATAGTTAATGCACATTAAACATGCATATGATTTGCCCATGGTGCTTGTAATAAACCCTGCTAGGGAAAGCAACGTAGGTAAAGATTGTTAAGAAAAAAAAAACAAAACAAAATGAATAATATCAACATTAGACTATAAGGTAAAGAAGTTAACAAGTGAAGGCATACTTAACAAGCCATTGGTATACTGTGACATCAAGACTCTTTGATTCTCACTGATAAATTCCTCTAAATGTTTAAGTATTTGTAATGTCATAATGGAAACATAATCTGAACCCGTGTCAATGCGTATTTTGATAAACTTTATGAAGTCTTTAAAAAAGCTTATCTGTCTTCTTCCCTCATAATTTGCAGACAACTTTTCACTCCAAATTGAAACTTCTTTCCATTTTTTTTAAGTTTTGCGATTTTATGATTATAAAAACTGGAAAAATCTGCATATATATTTACAGTTTCCATTATTAGAAAAATGCAGGAATACTACTGAATCTGAAGGCAAAACTTGGGTTTAGTATTGAAAATATGAAGCACATCTTGACTTTTTATGTTGTCCTTATTCACAGGCCATGGTAATTTTCTCTGTATTCTTCCCATTTAAGTATATGTGCTGCCAGAGGGGGTAGTAGTAATTAATTTTGAAAGGTTTTCATTCCTTGCTGAGAAAGAGCTTGCTTTTACATTCATTATTTGATTGGTGAGAAAATTAAAATAATTGTATAAAGCTGTATGAAGAAATGGTTTTGTTCTTAAAGGAGAACTGTATTTAATCTGTAAGCGTATGTTTTCTGCAGAAGCTGTGTTTTAAATATCAGCCTGTATTCTGTTATTGTTCCATCATTACTGGGGTTTCTATAAACTCAGTGGGTGTTCTGATTTATGTGCTGCAGGAAATTAAAACTGTATGACAGAAAAAACATAGACTACATCAGCAGGGATGATAAAGATGTTCATTTAGTCTTCCATTTTCTCTCAATGCTGTAGCTTTATGTTTCACTCAGATGAGTGTACTTTAGTGTACTAGGGCCCTCTGTTACACTTCTTAAGCCTAAGTGAGCCCTCATGGATATAAATATTTGGTCATCTTTGGTGGCTTCCTTGGCTGTTAGAATCATGTGATCTTAGCTCACAATCTATTTTAGGTCAGACTCTCTCCCAGTTTCTGTACCTCAGGTTAACACTTGGGATCATGATCCTGGACAGGTAAGAGCAAAGCAGTAGAAAAAATATTCACCACAAGACCTATAAAATGCCTTTTTGTGGAAAAGAAATAATTTCACATTTCATAAATTTAAAAAGAATATTAGTTCAACTATATAAGTAGCAATAATGAAATAAACTGAAAATTGACACAACTCCAGTACCTGTCTGTGCACTTGAAAAGATATAGGACTAACTTTTCTCTGTCTCATTAATTTGAGCTTGATGATTGCAGCTGCAGAGTGTGGATGAAGTGAGAAATGGATATTGTTCATTATTATAGTCACTGCAATAGCTTAAGCTGTATAGGGTTATGTCTTGGCAAGGACATAATGACCCTGCAGCTTCCAAGGTTTTAAGGCAACTTACATTCTCTCAAACCATTAGGCAACTTAAGCTGAGCTGCCCTAAAGACATGTTTGAGCTCTCAACCCTTCAAAGCTTTCCTGCTGCTTAAGAGAGTTTGCCTTTTGAGGGCTTCAGAGGATCAGTGGTTTGCTAAAACTGTTCCTTGGCTGGGCAGATGAGTTCCCTTGTGAGGAAAAAACTTTCCTTTCATTTTATTGAAAAGAATCTTTACTATTAGTATTAAAAGTTACTTTCAGAAAAAAAAAAATAAACAGACTGACTTGTATGCTGTTGCTGCATGCACAAGCATCACTTTTTAATTTTTGAAAACAATGTTGGTAAAAGTTATTTTAAGCAACATTTTCCTGGGTGAAACTGTGTTTAATTTACTTTTTGGGACTGGGGTAAGCATGTTAAGTGCTTTTTACTGTGGGTTTTTGGGGAAAAAAAATCACGTTTTGGTACTTACCTGTTTTATCTACTGTTGCTGCTAAACTGACCGGGGAATCTTGCACCTTTTCCGGCATGAACATGAAACATCCTACTAGTTCGTCATTCCATCTTCGAGGCACAAAAACAAGAAAATCACTATACAGTCTTTGTCAACACAGCAGACTTGTAAATTGTATGAGACAGTGATGGGTGATTCTGAAATGTCTGACTCTGGTTTCATAGACTAATCATGTTTTTCCCTTGAATCCCTCTAGTGAAGCCCCTACAGCCACCATGGACGAAAGATTTGACACATCAACTGTGGCTGTTGGAATGCCCTTACTGGGCAAGTGAGACCCACTTGTTGGTCCTGGAAGAAGGGGCAGAGAATGTTTCCCTGTCCAGTCAGAAAGCTGTGCCCTTTCCTCGGGAGGCTATGGCTAGCAACTCTCAACCTATTTCTTCAGGAATTCCTGCATAAAAGAAACAAAATTTATAGTATATATCTTTGCCTATCTCACTTACACTGGATATGACTATTTTTTGGAACTAACGTGGGGTTTTCTGCAAGCTCTGAAACTCACTAGTATGGCTGTTTCTTGTTAAAAAAAAAATGATTCCTCATTTTCTGACGAGATTCATGTTGTTGAACCTCAGGTTGATGATGATGATGATATGGGGATTGATGAAGTGGTCTTTCCTCAGAATTTAGTGACCTCTGTCAGTCCCCTTGAAGAATTATTTTTCTTTGAGACTATTTTTTAGAATTAATCAGTTCTTTCAGTTGGAAAACAATGATGTTTCACAGTCTCCCAGAAAGTATTGTGAATTGCAATACCTAGAATGTGCAGAATCTTCCTCTATTCCTCACGTACTTTCTGCTTTGGAGGATGTTTTTGTCATGCCTGTAATTTCTCCAACAGTCAACCTGCTGCTCAAAAAAAAGCAGATAGATTAAATAAGGTTCATCAGTCTATTCATATTTAGTATACTCTTCCCAGAGCTGATCAAACAATTGTTGCTTTAATTAAATCAGCTGCTGCTAAACTTTTGGTTATCACTAATCCCCTACCTTCTGAAAAAGATGGAAAGGCTTGAGATAAGTTTGGGGAAAAATGTATTCTTCTGCAACAGCTGTACTCAGAATTCCCTGCTGTCAGGCTTGACAATTATTCAAGCTTTCTTGCTTATCATGGGTGGGAATATGAAAAGTATTTTGACATCTATTCCCTGTTCTGAGGAGAGATCTGTTTTTGGTGTCTTAGTCTCTTCTGTTTCTCATGTATCTACTCACTATTTAATATGTCATTATGATGCTGCTGATGCCACTTCTAAGTGTCTTCTGCTACTGTAACAGTGGCAGTGTCTTCTGCCACTGTTGCAGTTATGAGGTTTTCCTGGCTGACATTTCAAAGCCTTCTGGAGGATGTCAAGAAGGAAATTTGGAATTCTCTGCTACTGAAGTCATTAAGAAATATGATGAGAAAGGAAAACTGATTCATGGCATTGCTCAAATGTCCTCCTCATCCAAGTTCACCAAGGGTTTCAGTGCTCCATCTACAACTTTCTTTAAAAAAGAAAAAGACTCAACCACCTGCTGGTAACCAGACCTTTAAAAAGCAATGACACGGAGGTCCCAAAAAGAGAGCTAGAATCTATCCACTTCCCAGAACAATCAACAGTCTAATAAGTCTGATTTACTATATGTGGACCTACTTCCCCTCATCCCACCCTAGAAATACTTAATTTATCTCTTTGGCAACATATTGTTCCAGACAGAGTGTTCCTGAGAATAATCCACCAGGATTACATATGGCAGTGGCAGTATCTCTTTCTCCTTATTTGGGGATTCCTCCTCTTCCACCTGATTACAGTCACCTTTTCCCTCCAGTCATCCAGCATTTGCTTGCCTAAGGAGAGGTAGAACCTGCTAAATCTCCTCTGATAGATGAAGGTTTTTATTCCTGATATTTCTGGTACCAAAGAAAGAAAGAGATTTTGGAGACCAGTTGTACATCTTTCTTTCCAAAACCATTTTGTGATAGTGACCAAATTTAAAATGCCTTTTTTCACAACTTGTTACTTCTTATTCCTTTTTCAGTTGTCTAGTGACCTTAGACTTAAAGGATGAATATCACATGGCATTCTTTGGGATCCAGGTTTCAAGGGTTTCTTTTTTTTTTTAATCTGGATCACATTATCAATTCTGTGCTTTGCCCTTTAGGCTATTTACTCCCCAAAGTGTGTTTATAAAGTGTCTGGCCACAGTGATTGTCTATTGCAGATGTCAAGGTATTCACATTTCCCTTATTGAAGACCTGTTTATCTTTGTAGAGTCCTTTTTAAAGTATCTCGAATCTCTATCTTGGGTGAGAGATCTTCTACAAAGCCTGGGATTTCAAAAGGACATTCAGACATCTTCAGGATTGTTTTTCCTGGGGTGTCTACTGGACAGAAACCTCAGAGCTTTTCTTTCACAGAAAAAAATAGATCTATATTTAGATCTGGTGTAGAGGTTTTCTACTCAGACATCTAACTCAGCATGGCATCCCTTAGGATTCTAGGTCTCATACTGATTCTCATGATACATCTTGTAATGGGAAAGAACCATCGGTGCCTGAAATCTGTATGATCTCAGCACCAGCATCCTTTGACTTTTCAGATTTCGGTGTTGAAGTTTATGAAAGGAAGATTATGTGGTAAAGACAACAAATCCCTGAGCCTCCCTTTCTCATCTCCTTCTAAAACACAATCAGTCACTACAGACACATCAGACTCTGTTTGGGAAGTAGTTTATATGGGGATAAAATGTCTGGGTCTTTGGAACTAAAAAGACATCAAAACCCATGAACATAAAAGAAATGTTGGCTCTCATAAATGCTTTCAATTCTCTAATCATTTGTGGTCCCAGAGACCTCGGGTCTATATAATTTCATTGAAAACTCATTTCATTGAAGCTTAATTCATTGACACATATTCACTGAAAGCTCACTTCAGTGAAAACCCAGTTCACTGAAAGCTCACTTCACTGAAAACCCATTTCACTGAAACTCATTTCTTTGAAAGGTATATATGGTCTTTTCCCCACTGTTGTGCGATCCTGGAGTATATAAAGTAAGGGGGGTATGTGGGTGTAGCACCCCACATATTGTAAATATTTTAAAGCATATAGATGGATACTTACAAGTGTAATGAAATAATTCATCCAGAAGACAATATATAACCAATTTATTGGGGGGCTGTGCCCCCCCACCTCCCCTTTACTTTATATACTAACTCCAGGATCGCACAACAGTGAGGAATAGGCCATATATACCTTTCAATGAAATGAGTTTCAGTGAAATGGGTTTTCAGTGAAGTGAGCTTTCAGTGAATTGGGTTTTCAGTTACGTGAGCTTTCAGTGAATATGTGTCAGTGAATTAAGCTTCAATGAAATGAGTTTTCAATGAAATTATATAGACACAAGACCTCTACATGTGTTTAAAGACAACATCACAGTGATGTGGTACATAAACAAGTAAGGGGGGAAACAGACCTTACCCTCCTTGCTGACCAGCCATTGTATCCTGAGATATAGCTTTTTAGCACAACCACACTCTGCAGGAATCTTACATTCCATCACAGCAAAATTATGTGGCAGACAAGTTGAGGAGGACTAGGACAGACCCTCATGAATGGAAGCTGAATCAGAGGTTCTTCCAAGATTGATTCTTCTGTATGGAACACCTTAGAAAGATCCTCTTGCCTCCTATCTAAACAATCAGTTGACAAAACTCTGCTCCAGGTCTGGTTGGAAGAAGGCCTGGAAGACGGATGCTTTTTCCTTTCCTTGGACAGGAATGTTTCTGTATGATTTTCTACCCTTTTTACTAATACTTAGGGCACTTCTGAAGATTCAGAAGTACTACCCAAAGATCACTGTAGTGACACCCTTCTGGCACAGGCAGCAATGATTTTCTCTCCTTTTGGAAGTGGCCAGGGGTAATTACCACAAATGTCCTCACAGACTGGATTTACTCTTGCAAGACCAGGGTTGCTTTATACATCCTGACCCCAAACAATTGCAACAGACTGTTAGAATGATAGGGTCTTAATATCTTTTAGGCACACTTTTTTCTGGAAATCTGCAGCAGGTATTAAGGGAGGCAAGAAAACCCGCTGCTTGAAAATCATATGTTAGCAAATGGAAAAAGTTTTCTAGTTGATGCTGACAACATCACCAGTGCCCATTTAGGGCTACTGCATCTCTGTTTTTTTCAATACTTGTATGAGTTACTGTCAAACGGCCTGTCTTACTACACTATTTGTTCATTTGTTGACCATTTCAGCATACCTGCCCTTTGATCTCCCTCTGCCAAAGCACTCTCAGATTAAGCTGTTTTTGAGAAGAGTTTTGTATTGGAGGCCTCCTAAGAAACAGATGGCTCTTCCTTGGGATCTCAATTTTGTGATGGAAAAACTAACTCTTGCTCCTTTTGAACCATCTCATCAGACTGACTCGAGGTTCTTGACATGAAAAACTCTCCTACTTATTGTTCTGACATCTGTAAGAAGAGTATCTCTGTTGTAAGCACTTATGCAGTGTCAACCTCATCTCATTTTCCACAGAGATAGGGTTTCTTTAGCAAGTAACCCTTTATTTATGCCTAAAGTTGTATCTGAGTTTACTTTGACAGACTATCCACATCTCTGTTTTTTTTCAGAACATAAAAATCAGATAGAAAGTATTCTTATTACCTTGGATGTCCACTGACAACTTTAATACTATCTTGACAGAACAAAATCTTTAAACGATTTGCTCAGTAAAATGAATGTACACAGAATGTGTGCATGATGTGCCGAACACCATTTTTGATCCATTGGCAATAATTGTTGGCTGCTCCTTTCCTAAAAAATGTTTTTGTAGTAATAACACATTCCCTAGGATTTTGTCACTGAGGCTAAACAGTAAACTTTAACCCCAGTGACATTAACTTAAGGAAATGTGTGAGGTACTTTCATAGACTTTAATGGATGCATCATCTCGCATGCCCAAAATAGCATCCATAAAAGTCTATGGGTGCACCTCATGTTATTCCTCAGGTGATGTCACTAAGGGATACATTAAATTTATTTGGGTTGTGATTTAATAAAACATTTTTACAAAGCTTTTTTTATTAAAAACAGCTCAAATAAATAAGGAATGAAAGCAATACAAGTACATTGCAGCCCTTAACTCATTAAATGCCATGGTGTACTTTGGATACTGAACAAATTGTTTTAAAATACAAATGCACCATGAGACCACCAAACATTCATGAAATCACAGCAAAATAATAAAAAAAGCAAAACTTGAGTAAGACTTCCTTCACAGGTATTATTTAATACAAAGAATTAAGCTCTTTCATTTGTTATGTTTCAAACTTAGAATAAAAAATGTACACTCACATTCAAATGAGTAACACATATGTGCCCTTAATTGGTTAGAGATAAACTAAAAATCACAGTTACATTCAAAAGTATGAACTACTATAATATACAATCTGTCCTTGATTAAATGTAAAATATAAAATACAGTATCTTATGTGTATAAATAATTGATAAAAATGATAAAATACCAACTTTTTTCTCAATAAGCAATTAATACTCACAACATCATTTAAACTTGGCAATTAATACTCACAACATCATTTAAAACTGCCACTGCAGTTCACTGCACTCTAAGTGATTCTGTCAGTTCTCAAAGGACTAGTGCTCACTGTTTGCAACACAGAGAAGAACTTACTGTATCCTGTGAAAACTTTAGCATGTTTCAATAATGCATTATTTAAATTCCCAGATCCATCCATCCATCCATCCATCCATCCATCCATCCATCCATCCATCCATCCATCCATCCATCCATCCATCCACAGCCTCTTTTTTTCCCATTTTTGCACATAGGGTCTGGGTGTCACATCACCAGTGACAATCACCTAGAACCAAGGTTTACACTGCCTGGTGGGTAGCCCTGCCACAGTAGTTCTTCCATGCCACACACTCACATGAACACTCATACCTACGGCCAGTTTAGAGCATCCAGTCAACCTGCTGCATATCGTTGGAATATGGGAGGAAACCAGAGCACCTGTAGAAAACCCATGCAAACACAGGGAGGACATGCAGATTCCACACAGAAGGCACTCCAGCCAAGGATCAAACCAAGGAATCCCTTGCTGTGAGGTGATAATACTATCCGCTGTGCCATTGTGCCAGATCCTATAGCATAATGGTGCTCATAGATATGTTCATGCAGGGTATATTCTGTTTTACCTATATAAAAAGCTCCACAAATGGGGCACATATATAAATAAACTAAAGCCCTCATTGCACAATTAACTCTGGGAAGGGGGGTGATCTGTTTAACAATCTTGAAAACCTCCCCCTGGCTATCTGTACTAGTAAATGTGCATTGAGTGGAACATGCACATTAGCTGTATGTGCAACAGAAAAACTTCTAATAGATGGAACCTTCCACTTTAGCTTGTTCTTAATGTTAAACTTTTCTTAAAAGTAAAACAAGTCTGTTTCCAGAACATCTTTAATGCTGTCAAAGTGGGTGAGTGTGTCCCAGTGCTTCTCAATTATTTTCTTAATGCTAGTCATCGTCCTTGTGTAGGTTAAAATTAAATTATAACTACAGAATTGTCTAGTAATAAGAGTCATGGCGTTTAACTGCTCCTCTTTTAATATTGATGCAAATGTATGCCCTTGCCCTATCAAATTTCTCTTTTTTTGTCGTTCAATAAAACCTCAGAGTATCCTCTTTTCTAGAATGTCTTTGTTAAAACAACCAACTCTTTATCCAGAATATCATCCTCTGATACTAGTCTAAAAATCTGGGCCATCTGTCCTTTGACTATAGTATTTTTGCTTATGAAGATGACATCTTTGGAAATGGAAATAACTGTTTGAAAATGTAATTTTTCTATGCATTTTTGAAGAGAAACAACTATTTTTGTATATGGTCACATCAAGAAAGCCAATACTGTCATTTGATGACCTATGTGTGAGCTCCAAAAAACTCAAGCTCTGATTCAAAAATATTAAAAATTCATCTAACATTACTAAAGTCCCTTTCCCTAAAATAAATATGTAATTTAAAGATTTAAGATATAACATTCTAGATCTTCACTTAAGGAGAAGAAAATATAGCACTGAGCTCCCAACATATTAACACCAAATTGACATAAATGGGGGCAAAAGCAGCCCCCAAGACTACCTCTCTTGTCTGTTGGTAGAATTCCCACTTCAGGTTTAACAAAATCGTTACCCAGTACAAACTGCAATGCATCTCTCAGTATACTGATGTCAGAGTTGGAAAAAGAGACATTAGTCAATAAAATGTCTTGAAAATATTCAATAAGTATCGAACTAGGAATCACAGAAAACAAATCTTTACTATCCATAGTTACTAAAATAGCAGTGTCTGAATAATTAACTGTTTAAATCATCTCCCAAAAGTGCCACGAATCTCTTACAACACAAGGAAACCTTTCCAAATAACCCTTAAGTTTCCAATCAGCAATTTTTGCTAAGTGTTGCATTTTGAACAAAATCGTTTAGAACTTCTGATCAGATGTACATTTCTTGGGAAGGTAAGTGAAAAGGGACAGATTAGTTTCAAGTAGTTGAGTCTAGCTAATACTTGTTGTCACATCTACCACAACAAAACTATTACAGTGAGGATCAAGGGCTTTTCTGTCTGAGCATTGGCTTCCTCTGTGGTTTTTTGGAAAGGGTTGGATTTTGGAAGTATACTAGAAACAGCAACTCAGTTCTCTGTAAATATTTTTTACAAAGCACTACAAACTAGATCTGTTCTCAAGATCTAGGACAGTCTTTGATAGGGCCATTCTCCGGGAATTCCTGAACCCACATTCATCCTTTTTCCATTCTAAGCTCTTGCAATCTACCCATATAGCTTAGGTTACTGCAGCAGTGATCATAATGATGAGCATAGTACAGCTGTGTTAGCAAACCTACCATAACAGTAGTTTGAATGATCACTACTGCAATAGCCACTCCCTCACTTATTCCACCTTTATTTTTGTATACTTTTTACGCTAGGGTGTGGACTTTTATTTTCTGTTTCATGGCATTGTACAGGGCTTTAGCCTCCCTCTTTTCTGTTGTTATGAAAGTTATGAAGGGTTGAGTCCTGAAACCTGTCTTTTAGGTGTCTCAGCTTGAGCTTGCCTAATGCTTTGAGTGCTTGGAAGGTGCCTTGAAGTTTTGGAATCTAGCCAGCTGTTATGTCCTTGGCAGGACATAACCCCATATAACTTAGACTGTTGTAGCAGTGATCATGCAAACTTCTACTATTACAGTAAATTTATTTACACAACTGTTCTATACAAAATTCAGGTTAGATACCATGTGATGTACTCCACTTCTTAGGGACAGATACTACAGCTCTAAAGATTTTAATGACTGCCTACTGTGTAGTCTATTTTTGGAATAACTTAAAGACAGCCAAGACATTTCTAGCCAAAACTGCTGCTTAGTAAAAGTTATAAAAGTAAACACTAATTATCTACTTAGATTCTACACAGACAATAGGAGAAGGAAAAAAAAATGAATGTTGTGACCAATAGCAGGAAAATGGTGTAAGATAGTCTGATCAAGTGCTGGAAAGTATGCTGTGGATATTTAGCTACAATTGTGCAGATGAAAGAAACACAACCTTTTTGGCTTCTGCTCCTTACAACTACATAAGCTTTAAGGGAAAAAAAGTGACAGCAGAAGCAATATTGCAGTCATGATGAAGACTGAAAATGTTATTACCACGTGCTACTTCAGCTTTTACATACATTCACCTCCTTTTGTGTGCAAGTAAGACGAGCTTTAAAGCTCTTCCTCATTAGTTCTCCTCTTTCTTCATGCTTCACTTAACTTGGTGACTGGAAGCTCAATGACTTAGTCTTTAAGAAAGTTAAAGAAGCAAACCTTGCAATGTCTTCCAGTCCCCCACAGTGTAACTCCATGCATGTTCTCTTTCTCTGATGGGCATTTTTTTTTCACATATAACCACTTCAACACATATCTCTTCTTCTTTTATACCTTTCTCCCCCCAACACAATCAATATTTTTAATGAAAATTATTTTTTCAGTTTCATCAATTCCTTTATAACATCCATAACTCAGTCTGTCTAGTCCTGGTTTCTTCCATCATATTTGTACCAGCTTCATCACCATACTCTGGCACTTCTTCCTGGTTTAAATCTCCTGAGGCTTGAGACTTGCATTTCAAGTCCTTCACCATCAAAATCTGAATAAAATTCTGAGATTGCTACACGGTCTGTGACCAGAAAACCTTTACATACCTGATTATGTATCTTACACACACACACACACACACACACACACACACACACACACACACACACACACACACACACACACACACACACACACACACACACACACACACACACACACACACACACACACACACACACACACACACACACACACACACACACACACACACACACACACACTCGTGCATGCACAGTGAAAGCACATTTATAATAATCCACTTAGCTATTAACTAAAATCTATTCCTGTGACAGATAAGCAAACGTGACAATTTAGACCCTGATAATTTATTTGTAGCCCGTTGTGGTCTTCTGGGCATAGGTAGTTTTGCCATCAGTGTCATAGAGGAACCATCAGTTATTGTCGATTGTCAGTACTTGGATCAAAGTGATAGCCACTTTTCTCACTACCACCATTGCCACTCCAGGGTTTACAATTTGCACAATGTCAGGTGATGGTCTTCTATTTGTTAAAGTAATCTTGAGTTGTTTTCTTTATGTGGTACACTCTGGAAATAATACAATGTCGTGCTTATATTACTTCTTAGTTTTCATCAACACAGTCTGTTCTGTGGAAAAGTAGTAATCATTGGTTATTCTTTTTGGCATCTCAGTATCCTTTCATCTTGTTCTTAGCGGTTTTTACTTCTGGCTTTTTACTTTGTTCTCTTTCTGGGTCTTGTTATACCAAGTATATTTTGGTCCTGAAAGGTATGCTTAAATAGTGGGCTGCATGGGATAGTTTCAGCTGTGGGATCCACAGATGTTTTGGATGTTCTGTAGTGTTCACCCTTACATTTGTCAGTACTTTTCACTTTGTTAATATTGTGCCTGAACTGCTCCACTAGCCTAGTAGCTTGTGGCCAAAATGGACTCACTTTTGTGTGTAATATCTTAACTTTTCTATTTGTGATACCTTAACAGTCAAATAAGTCTTTAAACTGATATGTATTAAAGGGTGGTCCATTGTCAGTAATCATTGTCTTTGGTATACCAAAAATGTCCTTCCATTCACTGTTGCAGTATTCTTTACATCTGGGATTCCCTGCATAGGGCAGTCCAACATCCAGCCAGTATACCAAAGCCTATGGTTGCTTTAAGGTCTGCTGTACATCACATGTATGCTCCTAGCGTAGCATAGGGGATAAATGTGATGTCCAGACATACCATCCTCCTAACTTCTTTACAGCCAGTCTGAATGCCACCTCTTGCATGTCTGTCTGAAACATTACATCCTGTTGCTGGTTTCTGAGCCATTGCAGATAAGTGCCCCTTTGGAGTTTTATTTTTTCTTGTCTTTTTGTTGCTTCTGGGGTTTCATGTCATCCAAGAAGGATAAATGCTATTGTGGACAGATTCCCCATAAAGACGACCACGAACAGCGTTTGTTTTGCCTGGGCACCTCTCACGACCATATGTCCTGTTCCATCTGTCAGGCTTTTGTACCAAAAACTCTGCATAGTAGGCTTTCTTCCTTAGCACTGTATCTGGAGAATCATCGACTTAAGCTTCTTGCTAAAGATACTATGTAAGGAACTTCCTGTCTGGAGGGTCAGCCATCAGGAAGAAGAAGGTTAAGAAACCCCTGCGAGAATCTTCTGCTGCCCAGCCTCTAACGGATGTTTCTCCTGAGGTAAGTGAATGCCCAGAGGTTCACCCGGCTCTGTTGTCAGATTGTTCTGCCATAACTGGGTTATAGGCTGGCAGGGATCCAGATTTAAGCATGTCCAATGAGGCTTTGCAGATGTCTTTTCAGACATTCAGGGGGAGCCACGGTTGATTATTTCTGAGGGGTCTAGGGGTGTTCCTCAGATTATAGTGTTATTGAATGCCATCATGGGTTAGGATTTCCAAGTTTTACAGGGCAGATGTCCCATTAAAGAAAAAACAAAAAACTAAGCATGCTTCTCCTGCCCCCAGGAATCCACAGAGTGAGTGGCAGGCTTTCACTCATGGTTTGTTTAATGCTTTGATGGCATTGAAACCTCCTCAGAGGGTTTCTGTTCCAGCTCCTCCTTGGTCCTCTACTCCAGTTAAAAGGACAGGATTCCTCTGAGGAAGAGTTGGATTCTGATGAGGCATCCCTTGCTAATTCTTCTCAAATTCCTTTTCCTTTGGAATATGATTCAGAGGAAGAGGAATCTACCAATCCTGATACTCCCATTGAATAAATTTATTTTGGGGACACAATCTCCAGGATGATGGAGTTTTTTAAATGTGATTATGTTCAGGTCTCTGATATCCAGAAGAGGTACTATGAGTTGTTGTAGATGGAATCTCCTAAACCTGCTGCTGTTCCTCATGTTTTGGCTGCTTTTTTAAATGCATTTTCCAATGATTCTAAAGCTCTTGATTCTCAGCCCCCTGCTCCATAGAAACCTGAGAGGTTTTATAGGGTACCCATGGACAGTAACTTTTTTACAAGTGTCCTGCTGCTGACCACCAGTGGTGTCTGTAGCCTCTGACAAGCCCTCTCAATTGCTTCCTTTCCCAACTTGCTGCATTCTGATAAAGATAGCAGAACCATGGAATGGGTAGGTAATAAAGATTACACTTCAGCTACCTTGGCTTTTAGGGTTATTATTTATCAGAACAATACATCCAGGTATGTACTTTAAACCACCAGAAAGATGACCAAGGTGCTCCAGAACAAACGTTTTATTTCAGTCGAGCGCTTTCATCTGTTACAAGAACTAGACTTCATCAAAACAACATCAGTTAATTACACTTCTCTTATGTACCCTCACCAATTAATCAATCACATTTCATTTTACCATTACATTTAAAAACACATCGCCTAACTTTAATATCAAATAGTTAAAATGTTGTATAGTGTTTGTTTAAAAATACAAATCTCTAAATATCTAACTAAATTAATATAATAATTAAATTTAATATTTATAAAAAGCAACCGTGCCTTTTCATTTTTAATATGCTCAGTATACTAATGCATTCATTTAAACCTGGAAAAACAGTGCCATTTAGCCTCAACTGCCAACGTAACTCACTTGCCTCCAACTGTTCTGGTGTCACCCTGCCCTGTACATCATTAGTTACTTGTTGAATCACTAAAAATCTAAACTTATGACCACTATATCTCTCAGTGTGTCTACTTAGTGCATTTGTTTTCACCATTTTAGGGAAATGTAATTAATTGATGTTGTTCTGATGAAGACTAGTTCTTGTAACAGATGAAAGCGCTCAACTGAAATAAAACTTTTATTCTGGAGCACCTTGGTTATCTTTCTGGTGGTTTAAAGTACATTTTATTTGTCTGTGGTTACTATGTCTAAAGGAGCTACTAGTGGAGGCGGACCTGGTGGTGTTATCCAGAATATGCTTACAACAAACAATGGCGATGTACTGGATCGAATGCAGCAAGTGAGTTTACAGCTTTCTGCTATTTCCACTCAACTGCAAAATACCTCAAGTTCCCAGTTACAGGAATTTGGTAGTTTGGGGATGCCTTTAACCCAACCTACCCTAACATGGAAGACACTTTCCATGTATCTAGTGACAATTTGTACCACAGAACCTGGAAAACTAATGCTTTTGACTTTAATGCTGAAGCTGGGGCAGTTAAAAAAACAGGTGACAACTGCTCCCACTTTATCTGAGCGAGTTAAAATGTTTGAGGATTCATTACTGCAATATAAAAAACTTCAGTTGGAGAATAAGTACCTGGAAAGGAACACTGAACTAAAACAAGTCCCTAGAGGACTGAGAGTGTGCTATTTACCTAATTCTGCAACTGATAACAACAAGTTTTTGAAAGAACTGGCGTGTTCAACTCAATAGGTCTGGATGTGCTCAGGTTAATGGTGAAGTACAGTAACATTAAGATTAACGAGTTAGCAGTGATACTAGAAGAGCACATTTAATGCATTACTAATGACCTGTTGTTTCCACAACTAAAAGCTTGTTTTGATAGAGCTTTTAACCAGGTTGAAAATGCTTGTATGAACATTTTTTCTCATAAATGTAACAAACTACAGAGGGACTTAGACGAATACAGCAAGGGGAAGGCATACCCAAAGCTGATTGTTGCTCCAGGTAACCAGAAACGTTCCACCAATCAGAATTCGAGTTTTTCGGAAATCAATGTGACGCAAGATGCGAGGTTACATCAGCAGTCCTCTCCAGTAGTGCCTGAAGTTCAGCGTTCACAACAGATGCAAAATAAGACGGAACAAGATTATTTTTCCTCTCAATGTCCCAGGAACAGTGGATATCAAGAAACGAGCTATGGGGACAGATACCAGGCTCAGGGAGCATGCCCCAAGAGATGGAACGGCGGTTTCAACAACTTCAGGGGATTTTAGGAACTTCTTTTTCAGGTAGCTGTGATGTTTTGCCTCAAATTAATGCTTTTCTAAAAGAATGTGAGTTTCCAGCATTCGTGAGTGATGTAGATAACATTTTAGGACCGCAAAGTGACTTGGGGAGTGGGTTTAATAACATTTGTGCCATTTCAGTGTATTCTATACCTGGGGAAGAGGGTTCAGTTGTTATAAACGGATTAAATGGCAAAGAAAATATTAGGAACAATGAACAAAATGTTGATACTGAAAATTCTGTTTTTACAGTACATTCTGTACTGGGTAAAGTAAATTCAGTAGCTGCCATCAAATACAAGGACTTAAATTCTTGGAACATTGAACAAAACTTTGATTTTTTTGATGTGGATACTGACTTATTAGACATTTTTGTCAATGAATACATGAATTTAGACAGTAGTAATGGTGAATTGAATGACATGCTTCCTGATATTGTATTTAATTCAGGGGGGGGTTTTAAAGTGTTTAATTTTTCTAGCAAAATGATTGGGCCTGCACATGTGAATGTTTTAACAAAGGATTTACTTTTGTGCCATCAAGAAGAGGCAACTTGGTAGATGTACTTATTGATTTTAAGCTGTATTTGCGTAAACTAAATTTAGGTTTGTATTACAATAACCAAGTAGAGATGGAGAGGGGAGAAGGTATGGCCATTAGAAGGCTTAGTGTTTTTAACTCCTCGCTGCATAAAAAATGAATTACATTTAATGTACGGTTTATGAAGCCCGACAATGGTAATGGGATGGTAATGATGCATATGGTTGACTATGTGTGTGATATGAATGGTATACTTACAGTTGGTACATATGAAGACATTTCTAAAAACGAAATTAATATTGCTCACCACAAAATTGATATGTTGCTGGAAGATATGTTATATCAGGGCAATATTACACTGGATGAATGTAACTACATGAGAAATGAATACCCAGTTATTGGAAGTATATTCGGTATATCGAAGATTCACAAGTCACTGGTAAATCCACCTTTTAGACCTACTGTTGATTCCAAGGGATCAAAAACTTTTTTTATGTCTAGAGTTTTTGGATGAACAGTTTAAAGTAACGTTACAAACCCTTCACTACATTTGTAGGGACTCTTGGCATTTTTTGTCCAGTCTTAACACTACAGATTTAACTGGGGAGTTTTATTTTGTAACTATGGATGTGTGTAATCTTTTTAGCATTATTCCACATGTGATGGGCTTAGAATGGCTGGAAAGACACTTGGTAGTAACCTTCATGGAGGTAGTTTTAGACAACAATTTCATTTTTTTCAAAGGCCAATTATTTAGGCAAAAGATAGGTGTGGCTATGGGGGCAGCGTGTGCCCCCACCTTTGCTAATTTGGTCATGTCTTATTGGGAATCCCACATGGTCTTTTAAAGTCTACATGCAAAGTATATATCCAAATACACAAGATTTTTGGACATCTTTTTCATTTAGCAGGGTAATTTATCCCAATTAGAAGAATGTTTTCACTGCACTAACAACTCTGTTGGGTTCTTGAATTTCACACATCAGTTTAGTGCAGAGGTCATACATTATTTGGATGTGGAGATTTCACTTGACAATGAATCTAAAATGTTGGTTTCAAAAATTTTTAGAAAACCCACATTTTCAAATGCATATTTGGACTATTCTAGCTGCCATCCACCACACCAAAAAAGAGCTGTAGTAAAAGGCCAATTGGTGAAGGCAGCTAGAATGGTAACAAGAGACTCTGACTTTTTGCAAGAAATTGAATTTATAGTGGGTATGTTTTTAAGTAGGTGCTACCCAAAACCCCTATTAATTAAAATAAAAAATGAAATTGTTGAGAAAAGGAATAGTAAAATGTATTTACCCATCTTAAAAAGGACAGAATTAGACAGTACAGTTCCTGCGATTACAATAAATAGTGCAACCTCTAAAAACATTAATGGTAGATTTTCTTTTATATGCACATATAATAGAGATACTGTAGATGTAAGTGCAATTATTAAGAAAAATTGGGTTTTATTGACCTCTGATCAGGGCTTGTTAGATAAGTTTGGAGATACACCTGCCTTCATATTTAAAAGAGATCTTAACCTTAAAAACCTTTTGGGAAGTGGGTGGGGTCGAGTGAAGGACATGCAATCGAACCTTAAAAAAAGTAATTTTAAATGTGGGAGGTGCAACCAATGCACATATTTACTTGAAACTAACCATTTTTTTGTGTTGAATGCTTTCAAAATACATATTCACTCACATTACAATTGCTTGTCCAGGAATATAGTATATTTAGCTAAGTGTTTGGACTGCCCTTCCTTTTATGTGGGTAAAACCGCTAGGGTTTTTAAAACCAGAATATACGAACATACATCTGACATTGCTAAAATGGTGAAAACAAATGCACTAAGTAGACACATTGAGAGATATAGTGGTCATAAGTTTTGATTTTTAGTGATCCAATAAGTAATTAATGATGTACAGGGCAGGGTGACACCAGAACAGTTGGAGGCATGTAAGTTACATTGACAGTTGAGGCTAAATGCCACTGTTTTTCCATGTTTAAATGAATGCACTAATATACTGAGCATATTAAAAATGAAAAGGCATGGTTGCTTTTTATAAATATTAAATTTAATTATTGTATTAATTTATTTAGATATTTAGAGATTTGTGTTTTTAAACAAACACTATACAACATTTTAACTATTTGATATTAAAGTAAGGTGACGTGTTTTTAAATGTAATGGTGTAATTAAATTTGATTGATTGATTGGTGAGGGTATATACGGGAAGTGTAATTAATTGATGTTGTTCTGATGAAGTCTAGTTCTTGTAACAGATGAAAGCACTCAGCTGAAATAAAACTTTTGTTCTGGAGCATCTTGGTCATCTTTCTGGTGGTTTAAAGTACATTTTGTTTGTTTGCCTGTGGTTACTACGTCCAGGTATATGTTAGCTCTCCTATCAAAGGCCTGCCAGGTAATTTCTGATCTCCCAGACTCTGAGGGTAAAACTTTTGCTCTTTCCCTGTTAGGGACTTCCTCACAGGTGGTTCATCATTCCTTCAAGTGTAGTTATGATGCAGCAGATGCTTCTTCTACAGCTGCTGCTTTTGGGTCAGTGATGAGGAGGCTTCAACCTTTGCCTGATGATATTAAGACTAAGCTGATGGATGCCCCTCTTGATGATGAACACTTGTTTGGGGAGGCTGCTGATTTGTTTAAGTCCCTTCAGGATAAGGGTAAGGCTTTGCAGGAACTCAAACATGTGTTTGTCTCTCCTGTTCCTAAATTTCAGTGAAAGTACCCCAATAAGTCAAGCTTTGTTCACAGACAATCTCATCCTCCTCCTAAGGGCAAAAAGTGTGGCTAGTGGGGCTCCTCCTGCTAAGGCTACTCAGACTTCAGGGACTCAAATGCCTTCCTTTCCAGATAAACCAGGTGCTGTCTGACTATCTGTTTCTTTCCTGCCACATTCCTCTTTCTCTTCGCCCTCTCTTTCTCTTCCTGTTTGACTTAAGATTACTCAGGATTCTAGGGTTCTGAACATTAAGGTATTTCATAGTGTGGAAATTCCTTCTCCTTTTTATAGGAATTCCTCAGCCCCTTCAGGAACAACTCCCTTTTTCCCAGAGGTGCTTCAAAACCTTTTGTCTCAGGGTACTATATAAAGAGATGCCTGTTTCCCAAAGGGGGGAGGGGGTTACTCCAGGATTTTTCTGGTACCCAGAAAAGACGGTACTTGTAGACCTATTCTAGACCTCTCTCATCTAAACACTTTTCTGAAGGTGCCCACTTTTTGAATGTTGCCCCTTCAGACTCTGTTTCCTCTTTTTTTCTTCCTTAGGCTTATTTGGTGTCTCTGGATCTCAAGGACGCTTATCTACATATTCTGATCCATCCCCTTTTCAGAAAGTTTTTATATTTTTCTTTTGCTTCCTGGCATTTTCAGTTCTCTGCTTTGCCCTTTGCCCTTTCTACTGCCCCAAGGGTATTCACCAAATGCCTCACTCTTGTGATTGCTTTTTGTATGCTTCAGGAGATCCAAGTGTTTCCTTACTTGGATGACCTGCTGATTCAGGCATCCTCTCCAGAGATCCTGTTACAAAATCTTCATTTTGCTATCTCTCTTCTTCAGAGCCTTGGGTTCACAAAAACTTCAAAAAATCTTCTCTGACTCCTTCTCAGAACCATGTTTTTCTGGGTTGCAGGATTCAGACTGTGCCTATGCTGGCATCTCTTCCCCCTCTCAAGGCCTTAACTCTCAATTCCTTCTTTCAAACTCTTCTTCCTCTGGCCTCCATTACATCCAGGGATTTTCTAAGAGCTCTGGGATTCATGGCATCCACCATCCCTATGCTCCATCTGGCCAAACTCCACATGAGAAAGTTTCAGTGGTTCCTGAAGTCAGTTTGGCTTCAACATGCACATCGTCTAAATCCAGGGCTCCCTTTTCATCCCTCTCTTTCCTAAGAGGAACTGTTCACAGACACTTCAGACATGGCATGAGGAATGGATTTTGGCTTCCTAAAGGTGCAGGGGGTCTGGTTTTCCCTTCAACAGAAGGAGCACATCAATGTCAAAGAGATGAGAGCCCTTCTGCTGGCTCTTCATGCTTTTCATCCTCTTTTTTTCCCAGGACCTCTCAAAGTGTTTACAAACAATGCAACAGTGATGTGGTATATAATAAACAGGGGAGAACAAGAGCTTATCTTCTTTGCCAGTTGGCACTCCTGGTATGGGATCTTGCTGCCCAGTATCAAGTGACTCTTCAAGCAATTTGCATTCTGTCAGTCAAAACATTCTGGCAGACACTCTGAACAGGTTCTTAACTCAATCTCATGAATGGATGCTTCACAGGGATGTGTTTCTGGACATTGTCCACCAGTGGCATACTCCTGAAGTAGATCTTTTTGCCTCCCCTCTGAACAGACAGCTTCTTTTTTGTGCCAGTGTCCCAGGTCCTCTGGTGTGCAATGTGAATGCCCTCTCTTTTGCTTGGAAGGAGATAATTCTTTATGCTTTACCTCCCCTTCCCCTCATTCCAAAAGTCCTGTTCAAAATTCAACAGGACTCCCAAAATCTTGTTGTTGACACCCTTTTGGCTGAGACAGCATTGGGTCCCTATACTTCTGCATTTAGCAAAGGGCAAAGATCACAAGTTAACTCACAGGGTGGACCTACTCACACAAGATAAGGGATCTCTCATCCATCCCCACCTGTCCATTTTTCAACTGACACTCTGGATGATAGGATTTTGATTCCACATAGACACCTTTTTTCCTGAGGACATTAGGGTCCTGAAGGAGGGTATGAAACCCAGTGCTAGGAAATCCTATTTATCCAAATGGAAGAGGTTTTCTGTTTGGTGTCTCTCTCATAACCTGGATCCACTTTCTGTGGATGTTCCTTTGGTTCTCTCTTATTTGTGTGAATCACTCAATGCTGAGTTGGCTTATTCTTCTGTTAAGGCCCAGTTATCAGTTATCTCTGCTTGTCTGCCTTTATCTCCTCATTTAGCTTCTAGATTTGAGGCTAAACAATTCCTTAAAGGCATCCTTCATATTAAGCATCCCAAGAAGCCTGTTCCTCCTCCCTGGGATCTTAATTTTGTTTTGGAGAAACTGAATCAGGCTCCTTTTGAGCCTGCTGACTCAGCTTCCTTGCAACATTGCTCTTGGAAGACTGTTCTTTTGTTAGCCCATACTTCTGCCAGATGGGTATCTGAGCTTCAAGCCCTTATGGCTTGTCCTCCTTTTTATGGTGTTTCATAAGGACAGTGTGTTCTTGCATACTAATCCTTCTTTTATGCCCAAGGTGGTTAATGAGTTGTCACTCTATTCATTTGCCTACTTTTTTCCCCTCTATGCAATCTGCTACTGAGAGGGTGCTGCATACTTTGGATGTGCATAGACAACTCAGATTTTATTTGGATAAGACTAAGTCTATTAGAAAATCTGATCAGTTGTTTATGTAGAGGAGTCCTAACTGTGTAGCTCTGAAATACCCCTACAAATTAGGTAATCCCAATCTGCCCTGTTCTACTGGAAGAATCAGCTTATCCTACGTGACCCTTGCCACCACCCCCCAGATAAATTCCTTCAGATCCTTTTTAATTGCTACTCACAACTTCTCCCCTGGTTGATAAAAATATGCCTGACCTCTGTATAAAATTAAAGGGGCTAAAAACATTTTAACTGCTTGTATCTTACTATCTATATCCATATAACAAAGCTTCCAGTTTCTCAGTTTTTGTATTATATTTTGTTTAGTCTCTTCCCACATATCCTGAGCTGCCACACTAAAATCATTTTGAATCCATACTCCTAAATACTTCATTTTATCATGTCCCCATAAATATGTGTATGCCTGAACCAGTTAATGTGTGGGTACATAATTTACTGCCATTGCCTTTGTTTAAGTTTCATTAATTTTGCATCCTGAAAAGATGTGAAACTGTCTCAAAATGTTCCACAACACTGTAATGTCTTTTTCTGGTTTTGACAGGTATAAAATAATATCATCATCTGCAAATAAAACCAGCTTTTCGTGACTAACATACCAATTATATCCTTGAATTTATAAGTCCCTTATTTTCTTTGCCTATGGTTCTAAATATAAAGCAAGTAATAAAAGGGAAAGAGGATATCCCTGCCTAGTTCCTCTGCTTAAGCAGAAATTATCAGAGAGGGCCCCACTCACTTTAATTTTCGCCTCCGATCCCTCATATCTCCTCCTAATTAACCATATATTTTTTCAGGAAATGCAAATGCTTCCATTATCCTGCTCATAAAGTCCCAGTTTACTGTGTTAAATGCTTTCTCTGCATCAAGACCCACCAACAACAATGGTATTTTCTTACATTCTGCTTCCCTCTGGATCATCAATGTTCTGTTAATGTTGTCAAATGTTTGCCTCCCCTCCACAAAACCGCATTGATCCATATCTATCACTTTTGGCATTACTTTTGCCAATCCTTTCGTCATTATGGACATGGACACTTTATAATCACAGTTTAGGAATGAAATGGGCCTGTATGAAACTGGATCTAATGGATCTTTACTCTCTTTAGGTATTATAGCTACCACTGCTTTCTTCTAGGATGGTGGTACTGCTCCTCCTCTTAAGATACCATTAAACAAAACCTTCCAATCTTTATCAGTTTTTTCCTAAGAACCTCCAAACTTTCACAGCAATACCATCCACTCCTGCCGACTTTCCTTTACACTGGTTATGCATCACAATTTTTATCTCATCTTCTCCTATCCTAACCATTAGTAAGTGAGCCTCATCTACCTCTAACCTTGAAATATTTAATTCTTCCATAAACATTTCCATTTGTATCTTTTCTTAATTTTCATATTTCTCTGCTTTATAGAGACTCTCATAGAATTTCTGAAATATTTCTAATACCTCTACAGGATCTCTTGTTACCTTCCTTGTTATAGGCTCCCTAAGTTTGGTGGCAGCCCTTTCTACTTTCTGTTGCCTGAGTTGTGCTAAAAGTTGTTGTGCTGTAGTGTTATTATCAAAAAACAGTTGCTTAACACCAGTCTTTCTAAGCTCATGCATATTATCAAGGTAATCCCTTACTTTTCTGCCTAGCATTTTGCAGTTAATCCTCTTCTTGTTCTGTGAGATTCCTCCTATTCTGCAATACTTTAACATTTGTCAGCCCCTCTAAATAATTATTGTTACATCTTAACTATAGCTCCCTTTCTTGTTTTTAAACTCCAGATTAATTTTAACCCATTCCCTAGCTATTATTTTCAGAAGAAATTTTTATCCAAACAGCTCCTGAATAAATCTCTACTACCCATTCCTTAAATTCCTCTCTTTTTAAGAGATAGGTGGGAAAGCACCAATGTCTCATTTTTATTTCATTACCCAGCACTTTTATTTTAGCTATTACCGACCCATGATCTGAAATAGTGATTGGATGAGTATCTAAACCTTCAATTAAATGCACATGTTCCTCTGAAATGTAAATTCTCTCTAGCCTAGTCCAGTTTTTATATCTTGGGGAATAATATGTAAATTCACTCCGAACTCCTATTTCTGAATTCACATCTTCCACGCCAAATATTTTAACAAATTTCTTCAAATATCTACCTCCTTTCTTATATTTTCCCTTCTGGGTACCCCAGACATATCTTCACTACTGCAAATCAAATTCAAGTCTCCACCTATCAGCAATATTCCTTGCTGAAAACTGATTATTTCTCCAGAATTTTCTTAAGATCCATTATAGCGGTTTTGGGTGAAATGTAAATACATGCCATTGTAATCCTCCTTCCTTACCAGTAGCCTCTTTACACTACAAATCTGCCATTATTATCTTTTTATCTTCTTCTAAAACTATTGGAGCTCCTCTTACAATTAATATAAGCACTCCTGTTTTTCCTTGTCCCAGGTATTCCACTGAATAACCTTCCTGAAAACCTTTCCTTATCAAATTCACATGTTCAGTTCTTTCCTGTAACATAGCTATTCACGCTCTACATTTTTAATATAATTCACTACTCTTTCTTGTTTATGTTTATTTGTGAGGCCATTTGCATTTAAAGACATTACTGAAAGCATCATTGTATTAAAAAGTTATTCCCACCTGTTATGTATAACACCTTTTTTTGTTAAATGTCTAGTTCCAGCTTTTGTGTTACATGCCTGTTTGGCAGATTAAACTTTTATACATATGTTTCTTGTCATATCTATTTGAGCCTATGTCACATCTTGTAAAACTTTTTGTTTTAATGAAAGCCCTCAAATGATAAAACAGGAAGCCTTTTCCTCTGTTGAAACTTGGTTATCCAATGCCCAATTAATACTCAACCCAAACAAAACTAAACTACTCATCTTCCAACCCACCAGACATACTCAAAACAACTCTCACTTTAACATCACAGCAAAAGACAACACCACTATATACCCAACTGAACACACCAAATTGCTAGGAGTGGAAATAGACAATAAACTAAAATTTGACATTCACATATCCATGACCATAAAAAAAGTCCACAAACAACTAGGAGCGTTATACAGAAATAAGCAACTTCTCACCAAAGCAGCAAAGATTTCAATAGCAAATTCCCACCTTATCTCCACCCTACTTTATGCCTCTCCAATATATACCAACCTAAGGCAATGCGATCTAAACAAGCTAGAGACCTGCTACAACAAAATCGCCAAATTTGCCACAAGGGCATCCTACTGTAGTCACCACTGTCTCTTACTTGCTGAACTGGGCTGGCTTGAACTCCCTCACCTCCTTCAATGGTATCAATTCTCACTCACCCACAAACTAGTAAACCATCCACTAAATGTTCCATCCCTCCAGAGTCTACTCCAACCCTATCGCACCACCAGACCACTAAGATCCAGCAACAAAAATCACTCGCAGATCACTAAAGCCAATAACTCTGCTGGTGAAGCACTATTCTCTTGCACCATAGCCAAATTATGGAACTCTCTCCCACCCACAATTACCTCCATACCATCATGCACCCATTTCAAAACTTTACTAAAAGCGCACCTAAAAACATGCTGGCTATGCCCTTGCAACTCCCACTCTAATATCACCCACCCCATCCAACCACTACTTTTCTTTCCACTCCACTAACTGCCTTGATTATAGCAAGCTCAGATGCTCATAAGCCTAGTACTTATTATACAGCAGGCACTTCTTATTGTAACATTTGTTAATGTCTGTTATGTACTTCACAGATAAAGATTTTAGTTTTCTACTGATGTACTATGTTCTTCATCTGTAAATATGTTGTAAGTAATTGCTATGTTAAATTGTTAATCGCTATGTAATCCAATGTAACTACTGTCTGTTTATTTTAACTGTGGAGCTTTTCTTCCCAGGTCTCCGCTGAAAATGGACCTACATCCAGTCGGACACTCCTGGTCAACAAATGTAAATAAATAAATAAATAAATAAAACAAACACACTCCAATAGCCTCCTAAAACCTGTTAACTTAATATTAGCACAAAACTATCTACACCCTCAAATATTGAAGTTTTACCTTCCTAATAAGAACAAAAGCCCAAACTGGCAGTCACATTTAAAGACTTGAATTAACCTAAAGAAAGGTTATTCATGCTAAGACACATGGTGCAGCCTGTGCTTCTATTAAGTGCTGATTGGCTTTGTCTAATCTTTATAGCTCTCCCAGCTGAGAAAACCCCTGAACATTTTCAGTGAACATTAACTACCTTGGGAAACCCCTGAATGCTTTCAGAGAACATTATCTCCAAGCCAATCCCCCCCAGCCAATCACAGTTTCTCTTTATCAGATTGTCTCCATGGAGACATGAGAACCAGGTAGCCAGTTTCTCTTTATCAGATTGTTTCCATGGAAACACGAAGACCAGCTGGAGAATTGTTACTGAGCATACATGTATTTGCTAGAAAAAAGCCTCCTAATATTCAGCATTCTTTTTCATTTACTTGCTCTCTCTTAAAACTTAGGTCTTTAATCCAGTCATTTTCCCATGCAAGAATGAAAAAAAAGCACATTCATTTTTTCTTTTATCATGGCTTTTAACCATGATTTTTTTTACATTACAGTGCCTACATTTTGTAAAACTGAAGAAGAAAGAGAGAAGAAAACAGAAAGAAAAAAAAGAACACCAGCACCTGTTTACAATCCCTGTTACAATTGCAACTAACTGAAGAAATTTATATCATGTAAAGAAAACCACACAGCACAAAATTAGTACTATTTAAGTAAAACATATTTATTTACAGTTAACTTTCTCCCTCATCTTCCCAAAGCACTTTTCCAAGCATTAATGACATCAAGTGGGGCATATACTTTAGAGGCCCCCAGAAGTCCAACAAATTCTGAAAAAGTCCAGTATTTCCAGATTTTCTTGTTATGTCATATTTCACAAATATAATTATTGCATTGTAATCCCATATTAAGTTACTGGTTTTATTATTGTTCACCTCCAAAATCCTGTCTCTGCTTCATTTCCAAGGTACTTTTGATTCTTCTAGTCTACTATTGTGCTCCCTTTCTTTTCCCCAACATTTTCCATTGAAAAATGTGGAAAGGTTTCACAGGTACAGTCCCTCTGTAACCTTTATTACCAGAAGAACAAGAAGCAGAAACTCCTTCTGTTTCACAGCTTACTTTTTGTTGGACAAACTTTTGTATTTCCTCCTTAGCATGTACTTCACCAAAAATGATTTTGTCCATCAAAGGAAGAATACCTTGAAGACAGCTGGGTGCAGCAGTTTGAATCTCTTACCTGCATCTCAACATTCCCTGAATAGTGGAATAAATTTGCTTCTCTTCTGTCTGGTGTACAATGACTAATCATTCTCCATAAATACTCTGCTGTCTCCCACTTTTAGTAATTTGTCCTTCTGCTACAGTTTTGTCAGAATCCACTTCTCCTTCTGGTAGGATTGCATCTTTAGTATTAAAAGTCTAGATTGCTTTCTTATAGCCAGGTTTGGAGCATACACATGATGTGCCCTTTCAGCTAACAACTCCTGCTGTGGAATACTGGTTCAGTTGCTTATTTGTGCTTTCATAAAATTAATGCAGTCTGTTCTTTCCAGATTCTTCAGTTTAGCTGAAAATCTCAGGTTTTCATTTTGTGGTCTGTCCTCTAATTCTATTATTTTTTTAAATATCTCTTCCTGAGCAGTCTCATATTCAGTCAGCCTTTCCTTTATTTCAACCTCAGATTTTTGCAGCTTTATCATCCTATTGAATATCTGTTTAAAGCTTCTTCCATTTTCTCCAGCCTTTTGTTGTTTATGTTGATATACTCTATCAGTGTTTTGTTTATGTTAACCAGGTCTGTATGCAGTTGTATTGTATCTTCCTGTAGGTTATTGGAAGTCATGTCTGAAGGTTGTATTGCTTTTTGCTGAACAGATGCAGAACTTTTCTAAGTCAGTGCTTCTTCCTCACTTTTTGTAGCTGATTTTTTCACAGTCTTCTCTATTTCTTTATTCCTGGCATCTAAGCAGTGCACTTACTAACCAGTTACTGAAATTTATCCATGAAGACAAGTCTACTGGCCTTCTCTGCTGAGTTTTTGTTTTCACACTGGGGGAGCTAGAAGTAAGCCGTTTCTCAATGTGCAGCCATCTTTGAAGTCCAATATTAGATGTAACTTTAGCAAAAATAGGAAGATTAGCCATTGCAGATTTAAAATGGAAAGAACAATTGTATAGAATTATAATCGTATATGATTATACTAATTGTAAGGAAAGGGAAAGCTTATTTTGTCAGAGTTTAGACTATGTAGTGATAAATATGAATATTATAATATCAGGAGACTTTGATTTAAGAGGCAAGCATAAAAAGAAATGAAATAATATAAGAAAAATGTTAGAAGTTCTAAGCTGTGATAAAAATGTTAGAAGTTTTAAGATGTGATAAGTTTTTTGGAAGGTTTAGTTATAGGAGAAGGGGAGGTAGTTGAAACAGGATTTTCTGATCATCTTGCAATATGGCTAGAGATAAAGGAAAACAAGGAATATATAAAATAGACAAAGGAATAAAAAGGATAAACCAGAAAGCATGAAATGAAGAAGGAAAGAGATTAGTAATACAGTTATGGAAAAATCATATTACTATGAGAGCATTTTATAAAAATTGATCTGAAAGGTGGATGATATTTAAGGAAAATATATTTTTTTACATTGGCATTAAAATGTGAAGAAAGTAGAGAAAGAAAACTATAACAGAACATATAACAATGCATTGGAAGATTGGCGATATTGTACTTGAAGGCCTCACCTTGTGTTTCGTGCAGAAGTGGGCATGTCGCGAATGATTGACGACCAGGTCTGCATATGTAATGAGCCACGATTGACATGGCATTCAAACAATGCAAACGAATGGACTTTTTTTTGCTAAAAATAAAATCACATTCTTGAAGAATTTTAGTTGCTTGCTACATTTTGAAGTGTTTCAGATAAAAAAATAATAGTTTTTTTGCTAAAATAAAAGCCCACTCGTGTTAGAATTTTAGTTGGTTGGTAAGTGATTCAAATACAGAAATAATAGCTTTAGTCAACTAATAAAGGGAACTTAGAAAAAAAGGACACTTGCCATTTTCATATCCCCCTCCCTGACAAGGATACACCTGCCCAAATAAGGGACTGCCCAGCCTAAAGGAAAACTGGTGGTAACCCTAGGTCAGGACAAGAATAAGAAGTGAGCTTATATACTTTATTTTGAACAAAAATGTATCTCCCGATTAAATCATAAACTAAAAAGTGACCATGTAGTTTACCGTTTAATTTAAAAGAAAATATACTTTGCAGTCAGCCAGATGCAGGAACAAAACAAAGTTTCTGAAATATGTCTTTTATTTAATAAATACGCATTTCTTTGTTTATATTAAAATAACAAACAAACAGACAATTGTTCTCGAAGACAACACAAGACATGTACTAAAAGCCGGACAGTGTATTAGGATTCTTCGAGGGAATACATATTCATTAGTGCCCGATTCCAAAACAGCACGGGGGCGGGTTTTGAGTGGGGCTTGCCACTGCGCATCTGGTGAGGCCCTCAAGTACAATATCACTGAAAGTTTTAGCAAAATAATGATAGAAAGTACTTTGACAAAGAAGCAGAATTATATGAAAAAAAAATCAAGAAAAAATAAAAAAATTGTTATATAAGCAAATATATTTTTGCAAGGAAAAAGAAAAGATGTATCGAGTTACTTAAGTGGATTAGTAAAGGAAGATGCTAATGTAATGAGAGAATTAAAAAAGGTAAAAGGCGAAATAGAAAACTCAGGAAAAGATTATGAATAGCGTAGTGCAATATGTACAAGAAATGTGTAAAGAAAAAATATGGAAAGTAAAAAGGTTAACAGAAAAAGAGAATAAAGAGTTGGAAAAGGAGATTTCTTTAAATGATCTGGATAAAGTATTAGGACAAGTAAATGCAGATTCAGCTGCAAGACCAGGTGGAATAGTACATGAAATGCATAACTATGTAAGGAATATAAAAAAATTTAAGATTTTGAATGAATGGTTAAATGAAGGTTTTATGTATAGAGAATTATGTAGTGGAATGCTTAAATTCATATGGAATATAGAAGATAGAAGGCAGTTCAAAAATGGAGACTTATAATATTGAATAATAATTATAAGAAAATATTATGGAAGAAAGTAAATATATTATAAAGGGGAAGTGTTGTCAAGAATGATTAATAATAGGGAAATTGTGGCTGATATTATGAACAGAAAAGGAGAAGTGCAAATCATGATAGGACACCTTAACAAGGCAGTTGGCATACTTGGACATGAAATCTTATGGGTAATAATGAAAAGGTATAAGTGACAAAGATAGGAAATGATGTATGTCAGCATACATAATAATAAAGTGATAATATTCGTAAATAGATGGTTAATCCAAAAGGCATGTATGAACAGTGGCATAAGACAGGGATGTCTAATGAGGTGTATACTTTTTGCATTAGTTATATATGTGATAGTATGTTAAATAAATTACAAAAAGAAGGAGGTGGGGTAAAAACTATTCCTCTAGATGATGCCGTTTCTTACTTTAACCACTCATTCCTAACCCTTCTCAGTCAAGCAAGTCCTCCCTTGAACCAAATGCATTAAAACCAATCCCTGCCCATGGTTATCAAAAGATATTCAACTAGCCTTGCACCAAAGGGACAAAAAATGGAAACAATATCAAAAACATAAAAACCCTTAACACCCACCTAGAGTATAAGCAACTATGAAACTCCGCAAAAAAGCTAATAATTAAAGACCGCAAAGCCCACTACTCCAAACTCCAGTTCTTGGACTCAACAAATCCCCCAAAATTCCGGGACTCCATCTCATCTATGCTGCATCCTGGCAACAAAGAAAATCCCAGCCCAGACCCCAACCTCTCCAACCTTGAAACAGCCAGCCAGTTCAACTCATTCTTCATAGACCGTATAGCTAAACTGTCAGCCTCCTTCCCACTCCCCTCCTCCACCACCACCCCCTCCTGCCCCAGCCACCACCCCAATCATCAACCTTCCTCCACAATTATTCTGTCTCAAGTCCATCCCCACAAGCACTATAAAAAGACTTCTCCTCAAACTCAAATCCTGTCGCAATGCACCCGACAACCTTCCACCCACCTTCCTCAAACAATCTGCAGACAGCTTTGCCTATCCCATCTCTTTTCTTATAAATTGATCCATACAAGAATCATACGTCCCTTCTATCTGGTGCCATGCTTACATCATCCGCCTCCTCAAAGGTGGCAAAAATACTGATGCCACCAACTTCAGGCCTATTTCCATCCTTTCCCCTCTTTCTAAAATACTAGAGAAAACAGTACAAGCACAATGTATGGCACACCTAGCACTAAACAATCTCCTCTCCCCTACCCAGCACGGCTTCCACCCTGGCCACAGCACCATGACTGCCCTTCTTTCCTTTCTTGAAACCATAAACCTCAAACGTGACTCAGGCAAGTTTGTATCCACACTATTCCTAGATCTGTCAAAGGCCTTTGACACCATCTCACATACCCTACTTTTATCAAAACTCTCCACCCTACACCTCTCTCCCACCATCATCGCCTGGTTTTCCAGCTACTTGTCTAACTGCCAACAAGCTGTCCAATGGAAAACTTCAACCTCCCCCTTCCTTCCCATACCCACAGGTATCCCACAAGGTTCTCTTCTTGGCCCTCTTCTCTTCAAACTATTCATTAACAACTTTCACCAATCCATCCCAGACTCATCTATCATCCAATATGCAGATGACTCAACAATCATCTGCTCAGCCTTCTCCCCCTCCGAGCACCTTGCAAAAACACAACTAGCCTTCTCCAAAACAGAAACCTGGATGCAGTCTAACTATCTGGCACTAAATGCAAATAAAACCAAACTAATGTTTTTTTCTCCTACCAAAAACTCCATTGACAAATTCACATTCACCATATAGAGCGAAAACAACACCCTCCTTGAAATTGTACCCAACATCAAGCTTCTTGGCATCATTATTGATGAAGAACTAAAATTTGACACCCACATCCACTCCACAATCAAGAAAATCCACCAAAAGTTAGGTCTCTTCTACATGCACAAACACTTCCTAAGCCTCTCTACCCGTCAAACTCTTGCATCCACCTTCCTACTCCCCTCCCTTATATATGGTGCCCCACTTTTTACCAGTCTCCATCTGCCTTCGGTCCAAACTTGAATCCTGCTACCACAAGATCTCCAAATTTGCAACCAATTCAAAAAACTCATCCCACCACCGCCACTTCCTCCTCACCCTCAACTGGCTTGAACTGCCCAACTACTTCAGTTACCTGCAACTCACCATTGCCTACAAGCTCATCTTTAAACCTGCCAACTGCACAGCTCTCGCTACTTCCTTAAAACCTTACATTCCCAACTGCTCACTCAGATCCAAAAAACAAAATCTTCTTCAGGTCCACAAACCGGCATGACCTCCTGGCACACACCTATGCAACCTACCTAACCATACAAATTTAAAATCTCAGCTTCTCTCTCATATTTTCACCAAATGGGAATGCTCTTGCTATGCTCCAACTTAACCCCCCATTCCACCTTCCACTGACTCATCCAGCTACCTCTACTATTACTTCATCCCGCCCAAAACAATCCCACTCCTACTAGAAACTAATTTTCTCTCTGATATCTTTTGTACTATACTCCCCAATCTCAAATATACTATTACCCTCTCCATGCATAATATTTTCCTAACCTACTAATGACTAGTAGCTATATATTTTGAAATGTTAAACTACAATTGAGTTTATAACAAAATATTCACTTTATGTAAATGTTGAAATTTCTGTATTGAATTGTCTTTTCATTTTTGTAACATTGTGACAAGCCAATTGCAAATATCATGGAGCTTATCTGTAAATGTTTCATTAGCTGTATGAACTATGTCCTTTTGTAACATGTGAAATGTAACTTGCAATTATTGTGGAGTTTTTCTCCCCAGGCCTCCACTGAAAATGGGCTCTTCATGGCCCAGTGGACTTTCCCAGTCATCAAACTTAAATAAATAAATAAAAGCTAACATCTGAAGGGTTAAGAATTCCAGTTTTGTTAACATATGCAGATGACATTATAATAATTGCAAAAAAAATACAAAATTTGGATAAAAGAAGTAGTAATTTGTACAAATGAGTGTCTATGTGTGATAGTAATGGCTTTAAATAAAGAAAAAAGGAAAAAAGGAAAAGTTTAGCTGATGTAGTAAAGATAGGGGGTATATATTTTATAATGAATTAAATTTCTGTGTGAGGTATACAATTTCGGAATAAAGATGAAAGAAGAATTCATGGAAAAAACAATAGAAGAAATAAAACAAACCTGTCTTTTTTTCTGGAGAACATATAAATTATCATTCAGGAAAAAAGCTTACTTGATAAATTCAGTACTGATGGGAAAAAATAACATACTTAGCAAGTGTATTTATGTTGCCAACAGCATTTCTAAAGGAATTATTGCAGATAATTTTCATTTATATGGGGTTCTAGATTAAACCCAGTAAAGAGAAGAGTTTTGTATATAAATAGAGAAGAAGGAGGTTTAGGGTTAAGTAACCCAGTGGTATATGCTGCTTCATTACATCTGTAGAAAGTGTTAAAGTGGATAAATGAAGATTAGAGATTAATAGTAAAACTGCATAAATATAAGCATGATAAAGTTGGCTATATGGTAAAAAAGAGTAAAAGAGCAAAATAGTGTATAAATGAAGAAATAAATGTTACCAAGAAAAAAATATTTTGTGGAAAATAAAAACTGTTGATATAGAAAAAGATAGAAAAGTGTGGTATAAGAATGCAATGACAAAACGTTACTGTTTAAAACCATGGGACAACAGATGAAAAAATAAAGCTTTAAAAATAAGAAGCAAATGGTGTAATCAGAAAGTAGAATGTCACAATTTTTTTTTTTGTGGAGACTGGTAATAGATAAATTACCAGTAAGAGGAGATATGTCATATAAAATAAAAAGTGGTAGAATATGTTTACATTATTAAGAAGAAGAAGAAACTACGGAACATGTGTTTTTAAAATGTGAAAGAGTAAAAATGTTATGGGGAGAACTATGTAAAGAAGATTTTTTTGAAGATATAAAAGAAATGGATGAAATAAACATGAATATGATTAAATATGTATATTATAAGAATAGAAGGGCATATGTTAAAATTTTAGACAAGTTATTTTATGTCATATGGGTTATATTGAATGAAAGAATAAATGAACTTATGTTTAATGATAAATAGATTTTAGCAACAATATTAAGTAAAATGATATAGTGGTTATGGAAAAAGGAGTGGGGGTCTAATAGGAATGAAAATTTAGTATGGATTGTATGTCCATACATTTGTATATTTATAAATAAGAGTTCTTTTTGTATATAAATACAGGACCCCCTACTCTGCACATGGGGCATTGGTTTCATGTCTCATTTGAAATGCTAGTTGCTTTCTTTTGATATTTCCATTAGGTATTGGGCTTCTGCTGCATTAGTGCCTATTTTAGTTATTTTTCTGAAGGTCAGGTAAGTTGATGAAATTTATTATTGGATGGATTCTGTTTCCAGTTTTTCCATGCTAGTACCTTTGCTTCATTATACTCTTGATATCTTTGTTTAATCAGGGATATATTTGGCCTCTTAATCTTTTGTTGGTAATTGGGAACAGCATATCTTGTAATCTTCTGCTGGTAAGAGGGGAATAGAATAACTTGCTTTAAATTGGAGTAAATGTAATCAAAAAGGAGATCAGAGAGAGCTTGTTCAAATCTCTGGACAAAACGTATAATTTACTACACATAATGAAAATGGTTATAGTAGTTTTAAAGTCTATATACATGTCTTTAGCATGCATGCTGTCTCTCACAATGTGAATTCCAGTTGGCAGACACAGATTATCAAAATTCTGTGCATTAAACATGTTTCCAATAACTATTCAGCTTTCAGTGAGGGTGCTACTACTGGGCTCAGACATATATGTCTTTCTGCTTTTGTACTGAAAATAAGGAACCAGTCACAAAGCTGACAGTGAAGTCTGCGTAAATTAGCAAGACTACAGCTTCACTAGCAATATCAGGTTAGTTAGTGAATCTATTCAGCCTACAGTACATCTAGAATAACGAGAAATTTTGGGAGAGTCACTCTGGTCACCCTCTAGACAGTTCTTTCTAGTATTTCATGATTGGTAAATATTTCAGTGCATTACAAATAAAATTTGTTGGATTGTTATAGAGCCTTTTGTTATGGTAGCAACACACATGTGCACTGTTGGTGACTCTTTCTGTGCCACCTTGTTTGCCTCCAGATGGACAGTAACATCTAGATCTCCTCCTGTGCATCTGCTCTCTTAATTTGATATATACCTACTTTGAGTGCCTCTGAGTCTTTCCAAGGCTGTAGCACCAGATAAGGATGTAAACTTTGTATACTGTCATTCCTCTAAATCTAATGACATAACTGTGGAAGTCTTCATCAGAATTTGCTTACTTCTGCATTGGTGTCCAGTTTTACCCTGATGTGGATCTACTATTAGATCTTCACAGCATTATCTTTAGTGTATACTATTGGTGCCTCCAATTACAAAAAAAAAAGCAGAAGTATCAAGTCAGCCTAAGACTTTTGGTGAGATATGGCTAACGGAATACATCACCGTTTCACTAGCCACACTCTTCCAGTGCTGACTGTGGTCCATTTGTTTCACTTTTATGCAGTTTTAGTGGTAGAGATGGTGGCCTTTGTGAGTCATGCACTGGAAAGTTTACTCAATCTCAGGGTATAAGTGGGAAACTTGCTCTGTTTACCTACAGAGATGTTTGCAGATGGGAGCCATCACATCCTCTAGGATGTTCCTAGAATATTGGTGGACAGTAAGTACTACAGTGCACCACTCTCAGGATTATATGCTTGGCTTATTAACCAGTGTCTTTTGCTTGCTTTACCTTTAACTTTGCTTTTATTTAAATTTACTTGTATAATCTTGTGTAACAACTCTAATCCCTTGATCCCAAGGTACTACTTTATGTAGACTTTTGCTTACTTGTAATAATTAGTACCTGGAGTTATTGAGTGGTGTTGGGGTCAATTTAGATCATTCTTGTTCTCTTCTTTGTTAAAAAAGAAACTGCTTATAGTTGAACAGGAAGGTCCTGCAAACATGTATAAAACTGACACTATAAAATGTACTTACTGAGGGTATGCAGCTATATAGGAAGCACCTCCCCTGACAAAAGTTTTTCCGTTTTGTTTGCTGATGTTTTTTAGATTGGTTTGTTTACAGGCTTATTCCAGCCATATACAAATATAGTAAAGCAAACTCAGAAAACAAAATGAAAGTAGTTATAAATACTTACAATTGAAAGATTTGTTAATTTCAATGTCTTGAGATAACTTTAACAGCAAGAAAAATGGTTTGCAGAAATAAATATAAGAAATCAGGAGCCAAGCTGTTCAGTTTCCTTTGAATCCATCCTGATATGCAGGTAATCTGTCTCCCACCTGTGCAGTGTTATGCAAAAAATATGTAACGGAGAGAAAAATAATGGCTTGCTTGGTGATTTTTTTCTATTTTAAACTTGAATTTAAAGCCAAATGAAAGAACAAATCCTAATATTTGCAGTCTGTACAGACTGCAGTATGAGCAGGTGAGTATGAAAACAGCTTTTAAATTGTCTCTTTCATGTGGCATCACTCAGTGGCAACAACTTTGTTGTTGATGTTTATTATTTACATGGTACTATTAGGCAGCAGTAGAATGAGGTGCATTTAGGACACTTGGCTGTATTTGTGATGCATCTTTGAAGATTTTTCAGCCTATTACGTTCACACCTTAGATGGGTTGATACTGAAGACAGTTAAGTTCAGAACTGACACTGGCACTGATTAAGGCATATAATAATTAAAAAGTAAAATGACTCTTACATCAACATCATTGCTTAGCTATGTCCTTCTTTTAAAAATTCTAGGTTAGGGCAGAAACCAAATCTTGTGTTTCTTTCTGTGAGGCATAAGGATATTAACTGTCTGTGAAGTGTCTGAGGTGCCAGGAACTAAATTCTTTTATTTTAAGGAAGATAAGCACAATTTAATGCTCTCTTGAGAAAGTTGTAAGAACAGACCACTGTTTGATTATATCTGATTTTTTCCTGGTTGTTATATTTAAGTTGTTTTCTTCTTTTTACTCTTTTTCTGCTGCTGTGTTATTTCAAATGAAATACTGTTCCTGGAGTTTTAAAACCTGTAGGTTAGGTCAGAAAGCAAACTGTATGTTCCTTTTTGTGAGGCCTAAAGTGATCAACAACTTGGGAGTTGTGGGAGGACCTGGAAACTAGTCTTGTTTTTTTATGATAAGGAAAACCAGTTCAGTATGTTCTTGAATGAGTAGCCAGAAAAGATTGCCATGCTATTAACTTCTGATGTGATAGTGTTCAATCTCGCCGTTTGTTCTTACACATGGGTTCGGAGCCGATCCTCGGCTCCGTGCCGGCCTCTTGCAAGCTCTGCATCGAGAAGAAGCTCGAGACAATCTAATACCCACAATCCCCCTCTGCCTTTACCTCAGATCTAGTTTGCCGCTGCTGCATTCGCATCGTTGGGAGCTAGCTCGAGCGTCTAAAGCTAAGATATAACTTATTTGTTATATTTTATTAGATTTTCTATTTCTATTTGATGTTTCAGTATTATACTGTATGATTGTGTTGTGGTCTGGTTGATTTCTTGGTACCGTTAACTAGTTTTATCGGTTAGATATTTTTCGGGGCCTACAACCCTTCATAAATTTAATAATATTTGAGGAAAGAAAAGTTCCGAATCTTTTATACCGGATTTGACAATTTTTTATCGGATTTGACAAACTTTAACGGATTTGACTGCATTACTGGACTTGTCTCTCTTTTCTATAATGTCTGATAAGGTGAAGTCAGGTTTCAAGCGTTGTCAGTGTGGCCAGAAAATGTCAGTGACTGACAACCATAGTTCCTGCGTCTACTGCCTTGGCCCTCTCCACTTGCAAGAGGACTGTTCCATCTGTCACTCTTTTAGTGGGAGGGTCATGACAGATAGACGCAGGAAACTAATGGACAGAGGTCTGTTGAAACCTTCTTTTCAGGAGGCTCTGGATGCTTCTGACCAGGCATCTAAGTCCTCTAAGGAATCAAAGACGTCGGAGCCCAAGTCATCGGCTCCGAGCTCTTCAGCAAAGGTTAGATCACCGGTTCCACAGACTTCGGGGCCGAGTGTTCAACTGGTATCAGTTCCTGAGCCTCGAGTCTTGGAACCGGTGATGGAGCTCCCTCCTTCGACCTTATTGAGGTCGGCTCCGTCTTCGGTTCCTTCGACCCATTCTTCCTCCAAACTTTCGGATATCGATGTGGATCGCGTGGTGCAGAAGTTATTGGAGCATTCGGCCCTCTCCAAACTTATTTCGGTTTCCACCCAGTTGGTGTCGAAACTTGAAGGCCTCCCTGTATCTCCATCCATTCCTCCTCCGAGACCGATTCAGTCTTTGGAGCCGGAAGAGGCTGATCTACTGATTGTGGAGCCCTCGGGTCCAGAGCCGTCCTTTTCTCGGTCTGTTCCTCTCACCTCGACTCCGTCGGACCCGATACCGGAGTCTCGGAGCCGACGGTCTGTCCTTGGTTCCGGGGCCGCGAGTCGAACCGACGTTTGGTTCCGACTCTCCCTCGGGCCTCGGCGTGGATCGATTCGGCTCCGTCCTCGGGGTCGATGCCTTCAGTGCCCGTGTCGGGGATTCTTCCCATTTCCTCGGAACCGGGGGACTCTTCGATGTGGGACCCGGGAGCGTTCGACCTGATGAGGAAGGTGTTGTCTACCCAGACAACCACATCAGTGGAAGCAACCTCTCCTCCCCATAAAGGGCCGTTATCTTCATCTGCACCCACGGCCACATCCAAGCGTCGGGCACCAGTGTCTCAGCCACCCCTGGAGGGTGCCCCCTCTTCCTCCGAGGCTTCTTCGGATGCTCCCCACGAAGAAGTCCCTAGGAAAAGATTGTGTAAGAGGAGACACTTGGATTCTCCACAGGAATCCTTGACATCTGATACTGACTTAGATGAGTCAGAGGGGTCCCCTAAGTCACCTTCGGAAGATGTCTCTTTTTCGGACATATTGGAGATCCTGAAACAGAGAGGTGACTGGCAGTCCCTCCCCCCTTCTGAGGATGAGTCAGTTCTGCTGAAGGCATTTGGTGCTCGCCCATCTTCCTCCTGGGTCACTCCGCCTTGACGAACTAATGGAACTAATTGCTCAAGGACGTGGGAGGCTCCTGACACAGTGGAACCAGTTCCAAGGAAACCTAATAAATACATCACGGCACCTCAGGACAAGTCCTACCTAACAAAAGGAGTTCCAGTAGACGCTATGGTGGTGGCAGCAGCCACGAAAAAGGAGATGTCGGAGTCTTCTTCGTCTGTCCATCCTCCTAATAAAGATTCTAGGACGATGGATAGATACGGGAAGCGCATTTTTAGTTCAGCGGCTTTTTCCATGCGATCCCTGAACTATTTGACCCATTTTACACGTCTACAGAGGGATCTAGTCAAAGAGTTGGGAGATACCCTCCAGGGTACTACAGATGCAGCTGTCTCCGAGAAAGTGACAGCGCAACTTAATACCCTTACTTCGATTGTTAACTCGTCCATGAGGCTGATTTCCTATGCAGTCGAAGGTTCGAGTAGGGCAGCAGCTTCAGCGATTGCTCTTCGCAGACAATCCTGGATGCGCTTATGCTCCTTTGCGGAAGCCTTCAAGTCTTCCTTTACTAACGCCCCATTTGACGGTGCCACTCTCTTTGGCCCCAAAGTAAAGGAGACCCTTACCCGGTGTGAACAGGAGGGAAAGACTCTGTCTGCTGTTGGAGTCCGTTTTTCCACCCCAACCAGACCGTACCCCAAAGGGCAACGTGGTGGAAAAATGTGGTTTCGAAAACCCCAAGGATCTTTCCCAGGCACACAGGGAGACGCCCCCTCTAGAGGCAGAGGAGGGGGTAGAGGTGGAAGACGCCGCCCTGGCGGCAGAGGGGGTCCGCAACATCAAGGTGACAGGGAGACACTCCCTGGTAAACCTTTCCAGCACTCCTGAGAGGAGGCCCAACTGTCCTGCTCTGGAGGCAGTCGGGGGTCGCTTAGCTTTATACCCTCAGGCCTGGCAAAATTTAACTACAGACGAGTGGGTAAAAAGCGTGGTTACCAGAGGTTACAACATACCCTTTCTATCTCATCCCATTCCAAAGAAAAGACTCCCAGATGTACCGCCCCATCTGCGAGAGCCAGCAGCCATAGAAATTTCAAAGCTGCTAGAAAAAGAGTCATCCAACCAGTCCCAGCGGACCAGCAAGGATTCGGGACTTACTCAAGGTTCTTTTAGTTCCAAAGAAAACAGGGGACTGGAGGCCCATTCTGGACCTAAGCTACCTCAATACCTTCGTCAGGAAAGAAAAGTTCAATGGTCACGCTTCAATCGATCCTTCCATTCTTACAGAAGGATGACTGGATGTGCTCAATAGATCTAGAAGATGCATACTACCACATCAAAATGGCCAGGGCATCCAGAGATCATCTGCGCTTCCGGCTGGGGGCCAGTCACTTTCAATTTCGAGCCCTGCCCTTTGGTCTGACCTCAGCCCCAGGGTCTTCACCAAATGCATGGCAGTGGTAGCGTCTCACTTGAGACGCCAAGGATTCCAGGTGTTTCCGTATCTGGATGACTGGCTCCTTTCTGCCACCACCCAGCGTCAACTATTACAGGCCAGAGACTTTACTCTTCAACTGTGTGTTCACCTAGGGATTTCCGTAAACTTCGGAAAATCCTTACTTCAGCCATCACAAAATATCTTGTTCATAGGAGCAGAATTAAACACACGTCAGTTGATTCTGAGGCTTCCCCCAGAAAGGATATTATCACTTCAGACTCATATACGTCTGCTACTCTTGTCAAGGAAATCTCCTGCAAAACTAGTACTGAAAGTGTTGGGCCTCATGTCAGCCTCCCTTATTGCAATTCCCTTGGGAAGGCTGCACATGAGAGTACTACAATGGCTGCTGTTTGCACAATGGTCGTTTCAACAACTACCTCTAACACACGAGATTCTTATAACAAAGACATGCAAAACAGATCTAAACTGGTGGCTTCAAACGTGCAACCTTTCCAAGGGGAGACCGTTTGTGCTACCCACGCCCACAGTTACGGTGACCACGGACGCTTCCCTGATAGGGTGGGGGGGCATCTTTCAGGGACAGACAGTCCAAGGCGAGTGGACCAATTTGGAGTACAATCTGCACATCAATGTTCTAGAGTTGAGGGCAGTGTTTCTAGCGTTGCAACACTTTGCTCCCCTTCTTCCTCTGGGAACTGTTGCAGTTCAGACGGACAACATGTCTGTAGTCTGGTACATAAACAAGCAAGGGGGAACCAAATCCTATCAGCTATGCAGAGAGGCCATGAGAATCTGGCAGTGGGCGGAGTCCACGGGTCGCTTTCTAATAGCAACGCACATCCCGGGGTCATCCAACGTCATAGCCGACAGGCTGAGCAGAGCAATTCTGTTACCGCACGAGTGGTCCCTAAAACAGTCAGTAGCGAAAAGGATTTTTCGCACGTGGGGCCAGCCTTCCTGTGACCTGTTTGCATCTCCAATGAACGCCAAATGCAGGAGCTTCTTTGCCCTATTACCTCCTCCAGGGAAAGTCCCCAGGGACGCACTGGTTCACGATTGGCCCCCGGGACTCCTGTACGTATTTCCTCTGATACCAAAGTTTCTCCAGAAAGCCAGAAACCTACACAGGACAATAATCCTCATTGCCCCATTCTGGCCTCGTCAAATTTGGTTTCCCTTCCTGAAGACTCACTGCATTCGGGGACCCTGGATTCTGGACCCAGAGCCAGATCTATTGACTCACTCGTCAGGGGCTCCCCATCCCGCGCTCCTGTCTCTCCATCTAGCAGCTTGGCTGCTCCAATTCCCAACTTAGCCAGGTCTGATCTTTTGTCGCCAGCAGTTCAGGATATATTGGTGGCTTCTCATAAAGCTTCCACTACTAAAACATATTCTAGTAAATGGAAGCGATTTGTATTCTGGGCAAATACACACCAAGTGGATCCTTTTACAGCTCCCTTGAATAAAATATTAGAGTTTTTAATGGACTTATTCCATCAGGGTGCTTCTCCTGCTACACTGAGAGTTCAATTGGCAGCCATTTCAAATTTCCATGTGGAAGAATGTGGAGCTCCTGTTATGGCTCACAGACTTTGTAAAGCCTTTCTAAAAGGGGTTTTCCATATTAGACCACCAGTCAGATCTCCTACGTCACCTTGGAGTCTAAACTTGTTATCTAAATTAATGTTGCCCCCCTTTGAACCTGCCTCTTCTTGCCCATTAAAATTTTTGTCCTGGAAGACTCTATTTTTGGTAGCCATTACTTCCGCTAGGCGAGTGTCTGAACTTCAGGCTCTCTCCATCAAGCACCCTTATTTGATCTTTCACTCTGACAGAGTTTCTCTTCGAACCAATTCATCCTTCCTCCCTAAAGTGTGTTCTATTAACAATATTAATCAGTCCATTGAGTTACCCACTTTCTTCAAAAATCACTCCAACAAAATGGAGTACATGTTGCATAAATTAGATGTTCACAGACAACTAAGATTTTACTTGGATAGAACAAAAGATCACAGAAAAACTGATCAACTCTTTGTGGCTTTTGCTGATAGCAGGAAAGGACTTGCAGTTACCAAAAGAACTCTTTCTAAATGGTTAACGGATTGTATAATCTATGTCTACGATTCTTCAAATCAAACCCTTTTGCACAAACCCAAAGGACATTCCACAAGGTCAGTGTCTACATCTTTGGCTCATGCAGCCCGCCTACCACTGGACGCTATTTGTGCGGCTGCTACTTGGTCTAAGCCACATACATTTATTTCTCATTATAAGGTAGACAAGCTTTCTAGGGACAGGGCAACCTTTGGTTCCACTGTGCTCAAGAACGTCCTCCCGTGAGTTCCTCAGGAACAAGGAGCTAGGGACGCTACCCATGTGTAAGAACAAACGGCGAGATTGAACACTATCACATATAGAAGTTATGTCCTTACCATAACGTTCCATGTGGAGTGTTCATCTCGCCTTTGTTCTTACAGTCCCACCCTCCCACCCTTAGGAAGAACGTTCTTTGATGCCTGGCCAGGAGCATTCTGCTGCTGTTGCAATGTTGTGTACATAGTTGGCATATATATTTATATATATATGTCTATTTGGCTTATATATATATAGTTATGTATAGATTCTTTCTGTGCATATGTGATGTAAGCATGAATGTGCTCTCTCTGTAGATTGGTTTGCTTGCAAACTAGATCTGAGGTAAAGGCAGAGGGGGATTGTGGGTATTAGATTGTCTCGAGCTTCTTCTCGATGCAGAGCTTGCAAGAGGCCGGCACGGAGCCGAGGATCGGCTCCGAACCCATGTGTAAGAACAACGGCGAGATGAACACTCCACATGGAACGTTATGGTAAGGACATAACTTCTATTTTTCTCCACCTTTACCCTTCCTTGTTCCTGTTCTGTTCTTGAGTTGCCTGCTTCATATGTAAATCCAACTTCAGAATCTCTTCCCATTTCTGTATAATTTTCTCCTATTAGTGGGCACTAAACAATTGTGATAAAAGCTCTCACTTTAAACTCATTTTCATTCATTGCCTTTCTACTCACATATTCTCATCCACTGGTTTTAAATTCCAATATCAATATTATTACACATTTTTTCATCTTACTTTTCAAATCTTTACATAGTATCAGGACCTAGTAATACCCTACAAAATAGATGTAAACAGGTAAAATATAATGTTTTCATAAAGAAAAAATGTTCTAGAGTTTACCACTTTATCTACTCTTTGACAAGGGTAAAGCAATGTTTTCACTAACAAAACACACCTCCACTTTATATATTTACATGGACAGAATCTTGTTGTAGAATATGAGTGAAGACCTGATAGATTATGGTTATTCTTGGCAGTGTATGAACTGCCTCATGCTCACATTACATACACATCTTCTTGACATGACCTTAAGCATCTGTTAGAAGTGAATGTATTTCTACAATGCTAATGTTAAACTTTTAACAGCAGCCCTACCCTGTGTGTATACATTATAGTAAATGGAGATTGGCACATACTTTACTCCAGTTTGCAAGACATTTGTGACAGTGTCATGCCGGCCTTGGGCCAAAAAACAAAACAAAACAAAAAAAAAAAAAAAACGAACAAATTAGGCAAGAGGGGTATGGGAATTATGAAACGTTAATTGTTTACATTTGTATGAATAGTCTAGGAAGGTCGTCCCACTTGGATTTCCAGTAAGATATTGTAGGATTAGTGAGTACCCTAGTAAGCATGGGAAAATATGTCTGCTTATCAAAATCTTCCTATTACCTTATATGGTACCCGCATATGAAGACAACATTGCAGTATTCATTCAGTAGCTAAGGAAGTTATGCATAGACAAAAGGCTCAGTGCCTGCCAGCCTGGACCAAGATGTGGAGCCAACCAATGTTCTTTGCACACACAGGGCTATGCTTCTTTCCCTAGGGAGTGCAAGTACTGAAAATGAATTTTCCACATCCATGACATGTTTTGAAAACTTGAAAATGCACCAAAAAAATCAGAGGCTAGGGTAGCCTTGTTAACTGACAGATGTTAATATGCAATATGGATGTCACCCTGCTGGATAGTTCACCATGGTATATTCCTAACAACTGCAGAGGGGAATTAAAGGCATTTGTAGGAAATAATCACCACAATGGGAAGGAAACAGCTGCAATAGTGAAATATGTTAACCTGTCACACAGCAGATCTCTCTCTGCTTGCAGGTATCCTATGGACTATAACACTTACTTATTAATCCTATTGTCCCCAGTAACATTGTCTACACTATGCATCTGATCATAGTCCAAACACATTGTGATAAGGGAACATGTGCAAATACAGCCCCATATATGCTACAAAACATTATTAGTGGGATGATGTTATCCATGGTCACGTGTGTGTGTGAGTGTGTGTCTGTGTGTGTGTGTGTGTGTGTGTGTGTGTGTGTGTGTGTGTGTGTGTGTGTGTGATGTTGGCCAAGCCAGTACCTTCAGTTTCTATTGCTCTTGGATACCTGCTTCAGAAACCTCAGCTCTGAGAAATTTGACATTTTGTCTCACCAACAATCAGGCCATGCTTGTCATGTCATATGGCTTGTAGACATGATTCCTGTACATATTTGTATCGTAGTCAAAACCAATGTCTAGCACAAATTCCAGTATGCCTCTTTAATTGTTATTGATCAGATGGGTGGGTGGTGATGTTTTAGTGGTTTACCTTTATATGCGCGTAGTGCACATATGTGAAACTGGATTGTGTGAAAGGACGTTTTCTAGTTTTCATATAGGTGAAAAAAATGCATCAAATGTCCAATGAGCGAATGCACAGTGAGATTCGCTCATTGCAGATTCGGCATTTTGGGAGCAGATTGCACTATAGTGGGGATTGGGAAACGGACCCTTCCCCCACTGTAGTGTGATTTCAGAGTTAGAATATTAAAGTAGGGGGTGTGGGGGGGCGTAACCCCCTACATGGGGGGGTGCAGGGGGTCTTGCCCCCCTGCATTACATTGTGTGTTTGACGTTGGGGTTTGAAACTCAGTGAATCTGATGTTCGATTTGCTGAGTTTTGAATTTCCGTAATGTTCAACATCCAGAATTTGGGCTTTCAGTTCACCCAATGGGCCGATCGACAACATGATTTTCAACATTTCAAAGGTAAACCATTTTAGTACATGCAAAAAAGCATTTAAAAGATAGAAGCCAAGAAAACAATTCAAGACTAGAAAGTGACATTGAATATAATATTATAGGAACCTAATATACATCGAATATGTTCCCCTACAGTACATATGAATTTTCTGACTAATGTCCAGGGTTTTAAAATCAATTACCATGCAGTCCCTATGGGGATTTTTAACTATCCAACACTCATAGTTTCATAGTTTAGTACTAGGCTATCTGCCCTGGGGCATTTGTAAGCCTAGCCATAGTGATGTAGCTTTCGCCAGCCCATGAAATGGTACAAAAATGCACAGAATAGATTTAGAATACTGTGCCTCTGTCTAGTAGTGACACAGTGAAGGTCCCCTTATATAATAGAATTAGTTTACTGCGCCCCTGTCTAGTAGTGACACAGATGTGACCCCTGGGGTAAACTTACGATCTCCCATCCACTCATCAAGATTTCTCTTGAAGAGAGTCAGTGAGGGGCTCTGCCTAACATGAACTGGGATCTTGTTCCAGAGCATGGGAAGCCTCTGGGTTATGAATCTATCCCTCTAGCATGTCCTATTCATACTTGTGCCGAGGTTTAAGTCTTTAGCTCTCGTGGTCCTGATGGATTTGGATTTTTTGAGGTGGAGCATGTCCATCAGTTCCTGATTGGACATGGCCTTGTACATCAGGCAGAGATCACCTCTGAGCAGGCGGTACGCTACTGAATAGAGCTGGAGTTTCTTTAGTGTGGCAGAATAAGACATATGTTGGAGACCCTTGATCCTCTTGGTGAGGTACTTTTGTGGTCTCTCCAGCTGTTGCAAATGCTGGGTGAGGTACATAACAAATGGGGCATTGTACTCAATCATGGGTCTGATGAGGGAGGAGTATAGGGGTACAATGACATCCTTGGATCTGGATGTGAATCCCTTCATGATAAGGTGTGCAAGGTAGAATGTTTTTCTAACCACTTTGGCAATGTGGGTGTCAAATGAGAGGTCGCTGTTGACTTGGGTCCCTAGGTCTCTGATTACTTTTTCCGTACTCAGTGGGTTGCTGTCCATGTGATAATTTGTGGGTACTTTGTTTTTCCCAAAGGGGATGACTATACATTTTTTGACATTTAGTTTAAGGCCATGACTCTGGCACCAGTTGTCCATTTCTGTGAGGCCTTTTTGTAGGATGTATGTGTCCGCTGGTGTATCGACTATGGCGCCTAGTTTGCAGTCATCTGTGAACTTTCTCAGCCACAACCCTCCCATGCTTTAACATCTGAGAAATAAATGCCAAACAAGAGGGGTCCCAGGACAGATCCCTGTGGGACACCACTTGTGACTGGCTTTGAGTCTGACATTGCTCCAGCGATTTTAACTTTATGGGTTCTGTCCTTTAGCCAGTTTGCAACCCATCTAGTGACATAAGGGTTTACGTTTACGCTGTTGAGCTTATCTATGATGCCTGAGTGGGGTATTGTGTCGAAGGCCTTAGCCAAGTCCAGGTAGGCTGTATGGACTGCTTTGCCCTCATCAATGGCTCTAGTGACTGTTTCGAAAAAGTCAACCAGGTTCAAAAGGCAGGATCTGCCCTTTACAAAACCGAACTGGGTGGCGTCAAGTGTCTGTAGGTCCCCAATGTCTCTGTTTATGAGTTCCTTAATGATTCTTTCCATAGCTTTGCAGACCAGGCTGGTTAAGCTTATGGGGCGGTAGTTCCCAGGGTCTGTAGAGGTACCCCCTTTGTGGAGTGGGACCACTGTTGCTGTACGCCAGTGTTCAGGTACATATCCTGTAGTAAGGCTAAGGTTAAATAGCATTTTTATGTGCGGGTTTAGCTCCTCTTGGAGTTCACGTAGCACGCAACCCGGGATACCGTCAATTCCCATTGATGCTGTGTTTTTAGCTTTGTTGAGGGCGGTTCTCACTTGGACATCTGAGATGACAGGGAGATTACATTCAGCTGGGATAAGTATCTTTTCTTTTGGGGGTGAGGGAGGGGAGAAATTTGCACAGAACCTGTCAGCCAGAATGTTGGCAATATCTCTGGATTCAGTGTATTTTTTGTTGTTGTGAACTAACTCTGAGCATATCTGAGGGTTTCCGCCCAGGTTTCTAACATAGCTGAAGAAGGCTTAGTGGTTATCTTTAGTGTCCTTAGCGATTTTTCTCTCAAAGTTGGCCTTGGATGTTTTTATGAGAGAATGTAGTTTTCTGCTAGTGTTGATCAGAGATGTCTTCCCTTTATGGGATTTTGCTCTGTCATGCAGTAGCTTCCTTCTTTTGTTATACAATTTGTTAATGGCTGAGGTCCACCAGACAGGATGCTTGCCTTTGGTGGAGAGGGACTTGGATTTATTTGGGATTGCATGATCCATGCATTCTTGGAGATGTCCATAGAAAGCATTTGTGAAGGATTCGGCATTGTGGGATGTAGTATCCACTGGCCCAGTGGGCTTAAAGGATACCATCTCAGTCTTAAGAAGAGTGAAGTCTGCTTTTGAGAAGTGTTTCACTGTGGTCTTTTGTGCTGGGGGTGGAGGTGGGATATGTATATCCAGGGTGATTAGTTTGTGGTCAGATCTCACTAGTGAGGGGTATACCTCCAGTGTGGAGCATTTTGTCTCCATGTTTGTGATGATCAGGTCTAGTATATTATCTCCTCTAGTGGGAGAGGTGACTAGTTGTTCCAGTGCATTTGAATTTATGAATTCCAGGAACCTTTGGGCTAGGGTGTTAGGGCTAGAATAATGTACCCAATCTATGTTTGGGTAGTTGAAGTCTCCCAGTATGATGGTATTTTGTGATACATTCATATCCTCCAACGTCTTCAGGAAGGCTGAGTGGGGTTCCTGAGATTGGGAGGGTGGTCTGTAACATGCTACCAGTTGTATAGCAGTTTTGCCTATGGTTAGTTGCACCTGTATGGTCTCTGATGCTTCATGTGTTGCTACTAACCTGGAGATGTGGGTGTCCTTGATGAATATGGACACTCCCCCTCCCTTTGTGGTTCGGCACGGGTTTTGGGGCCGAAAAGCATGATACGAGGTATAGCCTGGTAGCGCTGGGGTACTCTCAGGAGCCTTGAACCAGGTTTCAGTTACTGCACAGACGTCGATGTTCTCCATACTGAGGAGTGCATCGAGTGCTGCATCTTGAGATTTAGACTTCTGGCATTGAGCAGTATTACCCTTAGTTTTTTTTCATTTTTGTTTTCTAAGGAGGTGGGTTTGTCTTTTGAGCCTTGCCTAAAAAAGGCACTATGGGGGTGGCAAGAGCCTTAGCCAATATCTGGAAGCCCAGTGGTGACAGGTGCAAGCCGTCCCTTGCGAAGCAGTGTGGCTTGTCTAACATGTCATCCCAGGCAGACAGACATTGGATCCCCTTAGAATGACACCAGTACTTGAGCCAATTATTAAAGCTGATCATCTTGTCTTTGTATTGTGGCATCATTCTTGGTGAGGGCAAGATGCTGCTCAGGGTCAGGGTCATACCAGCCTGGGCTACATAATCAGAGAGCTCCTCTATGTCTCTTTTCATGTAGTCCAGGGAGGTACGTCTCAGGTCATTCACGCCAGCATGGACAATGACAGAGTCATATTTGTACTTGCTTTGGAGTGACCTGAGTGCGTGTGTTATGTGGCGGATCCTAGCTCCCGATAGGCAGCTCACAGTCACCCTCTCCTTGTTCAGCCTGGTAAGCGGGACATCAGTGTGTCTGACTATAGAGTCACCTATTACTAGTGTATCAGGCATGGTGTTTGGCCTTAAGGGCTGTGATTGATTGACACACTGATTTATTGAAGTATGTGTTGCATGAGTTTGGTTTTGAGGTGGTGGATTTTTGGATATCTGCTTTGGGAGCCTCTGTTGTTTTGATAAGTTTTTTATTAGAGCCTCCGAGTATGTCTTTGTGTTTTTATGTGTTTGGTTTGCAGTTGTGGTAGGTCTATGTGAGACTGGGTTTGTTGTGTGTGTGGTTACCATCTCCTCCTGTATGGTCATGCCAACCCTGAGTTGAGAGAGTTCAGCCTCCAGTTTGGCTATATAGTTGCATCTCTCACATGTATTTGTGTTTGTTGGGAGGAGGAGAGGATTGTCTGTGCACATGAGACAATTGTAGCATTGTCTCAAGATACCCAGATTAACCAGCTGAACTGGAGAGGACGCCAGTAATCTACCACTCGACATGCTAGAACAGTATAAGGGAGTGCTGTGCCTTTAAGGGAAGTGGATAGTCACAGGGGTGGTAGGTGGATGTAGTGCTTACTTAGTATGAGAGTGCTTACTTAGTGAAGAAGTTTTGAGAACAAGTGCTCGGCTTATAATATAGCGAGTAGTCTGATTATACTAAGAGTAGAGCTTCCTTAAGGGAAAATTTGAAGAGCAGACTTGCCGGAGCCAGAAGAAGTTTAACCTTGTTTAACCGGCGCTGCGCTATGTGCACAACCGTGCAAACGCGGATTTTAAACAGGGAACTTCAAAAGAGCTAGAAATGGTCCAAAACAACCAATTACTACAGCTCTTGTGCTGAGGTCACTTCCTCAGGGACAGGTAGGCTGCTCAAGGCTCCCCACTCCCACTGGTGAGCAAAGAAACTTCTTTCTATCCAAGTAAGGTAATGGACAACACAGGAACTATACCACAGCCCAGAATACAGCAATGGTGTATAAGCCCAGAATACAGCAATGGTGGTATAAACTACACATTATTAAATACATATACTCAAATATTGCTTGACTATGTTAGGCCAAACAATTTTGAACAAATCATACAAAATCCACCTAAGAATGACAGTATTTTCGATCTCATGCTGACACAAGTAGATACTTTCTCCCAACATTACATTCAAATTCTGTCAGAAGTAAATCATCATTTTTAGGCTTTTTAATGAAACCTATGAAACATGTGAAATCCTCATGAAAGCAGACAGGGATACTGTTTTTTTGTATAAAAAGAACATCCATGTAGGATACATTAATTAGTTCATGGTATTATTAACTTCTATATTCAAGAACAGATTTGGGTAAGATATAACTATATGAGAAAGTTCAGTTTTCTGAGGACCAAACAAAATATGTGGTAGTTTCCTGTTCTAAAACAAGGACACCTAATTAAATCCTTACCATGTTAATATGGGAAAATGTTGCTGATTTATAGTTGTACCAGTGGTTGCATGTTGCTCATAATATTTTAATGTCAGCCTGACCAGTATTATATGCCCCATCACTGACTGAAGTATAATATGTAATGGACATTATCTATGGTGATGAAAGGGGCCTTCTTTGGTTAAATATTGGGCATCATTGGTTTGCTAATGGAATATTTAATCTTTTTAACCTTGGTGCATTCTATGAAGAGATAAAAGCAGTACTTGATGAAGGAACGACTGTACATGTTGCTTATTTTGGCCTTGCCAGGGCGTTTAATACCATTCCACATAAGAGAACAATTCATATTTTAATATATGTTATATATTAATATTATTTAATATATTGTATTAAATGACAATCCATATGTAGTTCAGTGAGCAAAACACTTGTTAAGCAAGAGAACACTGTGTGTGCTGTGCCAATTAGGGTTATCAAGGATGGCACACATAGCTCTGTAATGGGACCATTTCTTTTTGGACTATTCTTCTGAGATATAAAATTGGGAAATGGCTCTGTATAACCAAATATGCTGATTAATGTAAACCATTTACCTTAAATAATTCAATAAAAAATGCCAGCATTCTCCACTGTGGGCTACAAATGAGTACATAAGCAGTGTAGTAGTAATGTTTTTTTCTTTAACATCAGTAAATTTAGGGATGTGCAACCTGGCAAAAATGACATCAGTTATGATTACAGAATAAATAGTCAATCATGCAAAAAGACACCACCATTAGAGACAAAGAGTCTTAGAAAACAGTGTTTTGAAAGTGTGCGTTTTGTAACATCAGTATAGCATAGTCTGTACCTCAAGTAATTTTAAAGGGCTTTAGGTGCTCGACACTAGGTACCCTGGCATACAGTCTAGTGCCAGAGGAGCTGTTGCCTGCAGTTTTGCATGGGAATAAAATCACATGTAATGTTGTGTAACCTAACAATGAGGCATACAACAGCAGTAGCTGTGAATGAGGTGCAGGCATCTGGAAGCACTCCTGAGATCTGCTGTTAGCTAAGGATTTGTTGAAAATTGAATGGAGGAGTCCCAGCAGTACTACATTTAAAGCAGGTGAATCCATGCTCAGTTAGAGGACTGCAGGTTCCAGATGGTTATAATCCAGGTGAATAGATGCCAGCACTGGAGACCTGAAAATGGGCAAAAAATAAAAAAGTATGGGTGACTTTATTGGCAACCTGCCAATCTAAATGCTGGTCATTTCAATCAAGGAAGGGTTGGCATGAGGAAATCACTAGTAAGTACAACTGAGTAATTGGGAGCCAAGAGCTACAGAAACCTCATTCTTTGTCTGTCTGTCTGTCTGTCTGTCTGTCTGAAATACCACTGCTCTGGTTTTCAGTGTTTCTTAAACAACAAACAGGTAAAACAGCTCTTTACCATCATAGGAACTCCCTGTTAGACAAACAAGGCAGACAACTCACACCAGGTGTTTGGCTTTATATTCTTTTGTGGCAATGTATTTAAAGCACTGTTAATCTTCTAACTTTACTTGAGTATATTTACTTGCACTGCAGAATAATTTGGTAAAGCTTGTAAAATTACACTGATAATTTTTGTTGAATATCCAGCACAGGGAAATCTGTGCTCTTCTTCACTCCATGGTACTTCACAGTGTTTCTCTTCTCAAACTACTCCCCCCTCATTTTCTCACCCACCTCCTGCATCACTTCATTTATTCATATCTGTAATCAGTCTCCCCATGATAAGGGTGGAATTTATACAGGTTACCACATTGCTAACCCTTGAAAATTCAAAGATAGCCCTAATGCAGTGCTTTTGTGTGAAGACATATATATCACTGTATCAAGCTGTCTCTGTGGTTATGCTATGTGCTTATGGCGCAGTTCAGGAAGAGAAATATGCTAATAAGCCATCTGCTGTCCCCCCCCCCCAAACTGCCTCCAGGAAGGCATCTATTTGCCGAGTGATTCATAGAATCACTTGACTGTGTGGATTAACACACCCACTCTTTCCACATTGCAGTAATGAAAATGTCCAAAGGCCATATTCAGTCATCCTGGAAGATGCAAGTATTGGGGAGCTAAGTAGTAGTAAGGTAGGGTAAGGAGGTGTATGTGTTCATGAGTGTGAGGTGCTGCATGCATGAGTGTATATGCATGTGTGTGTCTGCCTGGGAGGCAGCAGAAGGGGTCTAGAAGAGTTATGGTAGGTGAGTAAGAGTATCTGTATGGATGAATGGTTGAGTGTGTGAGTGAATTCCATTGGAATGAATGTGTGTTTGTGTGTCTGTGTGTGTGTGTGTGTGTGGGGGGGGTGGACACCAGTGGCTGTGATACTTTCACATATCTCTAGACTAACATGCAGGGAATTCAGCACTGTGTGGAGGGATCCATTAGACACCAAGGTTTACTCTAAAGACTTGTGTCCTAATGGCACCTGTCGCTTGCCAGGTCAGGATAAAACAGGTGAGCATCATGGGTTCTTGTTTAAGCAGTTTTATTGTATGCAAACACATCACAAATGAGGTTAAGTAACTTTAACTTATAAACAGATTAGCTATCATGTACATAGATGTTAACATTCTGACTGCACCTTCAAAATGGCAATAAAGCTAACACGTGCTTGGTATTTGTATGCACACACAGATCTTGAAAATGCTTCTTAAATGTACAACACACCTGTTATTCTGCATCCTCCCTTTTTGAGAAAATGAGTTAGACATTGTCACTGAAATTAATGAATATGCAATTTACATAGAAATGATTTTCATCATGCAATTGTGCAAAGCTAGAGAATATATACAACTATGTCCAAGTTGCTATGTATTTCACACTAGGCTTTGAAATGCAACCATATGGTATGACATAACATTTGGGATCTGGTTTAGCAACTGGGATTGTCTCTGCTGGCTGTTCAATCTTAGGAACACTGGAATCATCTGCTGGTATAGAATCAGGAGTCAAGACATGTTCTGGAACAGGACTATCATCTGGATTGCTCTGAGAGTTAGAGTCTTTGTCACAGGTATGATGCTGCGATATTGGTTCTGCTACAGGAAGAAGATGTCTGCAATTTCTCCTATACTCCACACCTTTGATTTTTAATAAAATAGGATTTTGTCTCTGCACAAATATTCATTACTTGACCAATTCAGTCGAAACCTTTTGCTGTTTGTATCCTCACTGTCTCTCCTTTTTTCAATGGAATAAGAAATCTGCTCGACTTGCCATAGCTGGACTTTTGGAAAGAACGCTTTGCAGATAACTGGGCTTTGATTGCTTGGTTGTTCTTAGTTTTAGGCCTCTAGAACTAGAACTGATAGGCAGTGTTGTTCTGGTTTGCCTAGATAGAAGTGTTTGAGCAGATGAGCCAAGTATATCATCATGGGGTATGTTTCTGAGATTGAGTAAGTTAAAAAAAAACATTGTTATTATTACACTTTGACTTCTCAAGTAATTACTTTGCACTCTGATCTGCACATTCAGCAATTCCATTTGATTGTGGATACTCTGGACTACTAGTAACATGTATGAACTACCATTCTCTGGCAAATTTCTGAATCAATTGACTGGTGAATTGCATACCATTGTCGGTGATTAATTTCTGTGGACTGCCATGGACTGAGAAATGGTGCTTCAACTTGGTAATGACCATAGTAGAAGTTAGATTAGGTAGTAAATCGATCTCAAACCAATTTGAATAAGAGTCTACCAGTACTAAGTAATGTTGATTGTTCCACTCGAATATGTCAGTAGCTACAATTGACCAAGGTAGATCAGGAATTTGACTTTAACTGAAATGGCTCTCTTTGCAAATGCGCTTTAGTACTATTACATATGAAAGAGGAAGAAAGTACTCTATCAATATCTTTCACTAGAGAAGTCCAAAATACTAGTCCTCTTGCTCTTTTGACCACAATGCAACATCTGGATATATTCTTGTTGCAAGGAAGCAGGAACAACAATTTTAGGAACTTTGAAAATAATGCCATCTTCCATCAACAACTCATCTCTGTAAGGAAATTAAGATTGCATTTTTGGTGGTACACTTGATTGCTTTGACGGGCATCCAGCACTGATATAGTAATTGAGCTTCTGCAAAACTGGATCAGTAATTCTTTGATCTCATAGCTCATCAAGTCTTGTGGTAGAAAAATTACACACTTCCATGACATCAAAGTCAGAATTCTCTGAGTGAAGCTGTTCTGTTATATTTCTAGGTGCTCTGGATAAGGTATCAGCTAGATAAAGAAGTTTGCCTTTCGTATAGACATTTTGAAGTTTTACTTTTGCAATTTGAGCATCATTCTTTGTAATCTCGCTGGAGTTGAATGCATAGGTTTCTTTAAAATAATAACTAAAAGTTGATGATCAGTTCCAATCTGGATTTCTCGACCATAGATATAATCATGAAACTTGGAAGACACAAACACTATTACCAAAAGTTCTTTCTCAATTTGAGCATATTGCATCTCAGTCTGGGTAAGTGTTCTAGATGCATAGGCTACTGGCCTGCCCTCCTGGAGAATAACTGCACCTAAACCAAATTTCAAAGCATTACAGGAAAGAGTTACTGGTTTGTTGACATCATAGTATCTTAATGTTGGGGGGGGGGGTAGAGATTTTCTGCTTAAGAACTTTAAATGCTCTCTTGTGCTGTTCTAGCCATGACCAAGTAACATTTTTACATGTGAGCTCTCCCAAAGGTGCTATCAACTTACTGAAATCTGGCATAAAATTGCCTAAGTAATGGAGCATACCAAGAAAATGTTGTAGAGCTTGCATATTATCTGGTGCTGGCATCTCAAGAATGGCTGCTTGCTTGGACAGGTCTGGTCTGAAACCCACACTTGTAAACCAATGACCTACATATATAACTTCTGGTAGTCTGAATTTACACTTTAGAGGATTGAGCTTTAAGTTCACTTCATGTGCTCTGTCTAGAACTCTCTTAAGATTTCTGTCATGCTCTACCAAACCATTACCTCCGACCAATATATCATCTACTATTATGGCAGATGGATAGCCTCAAAAAATTTGCTTCATTGAACACTGGAAGACTTCACTTGCAGAATTTATTCCAAATGGCATCCTGAGGAATCTATATTTTCCAGATGGGGTACTGAATATAGTCAGTAATGAAGATTTGCGATCAAGCATCACTTGCTAAAAATGAACTCTTTGCCTCTAAGACAGAAAAAATAGTGGCATTCTATATCATGGCTGCAACCTCTTTGACAGTACACATGGAATGGTACATTCTCTTCAATGCTTTATTCAAATCTCTTGGGTCAATACACTGGGCACTGTGACACTTTGAAATCCCTTTACTGTAAAACCACTTGCCTTGAAATTATTTTTACCATACAAGCCATTTATCTTGTAAAAACAAAATGCTAAAGTCATTTATTGATCATTATTTTACTGTACAAGCCTTTGTCTTGTAATCGCTTTAATGCCAAAGCCATTTATCAACATTTTACTGCCAAAGTCATTTGTTATCATTTTAAGAAACATTTTGAACAACTGCACAGTGCGAATGAACTGAACAATAGAAGCTGAGGGCAAAGTTTGAAGTTACTGTACTTTGCGAATACACTGTTTCGAATAATGTCACTTTATGAATAAACTGTTTCGAAGTAATGGCACTGCAAATAAACTTTTCGAAGTCATGGCAATTTGTGAATAAACTGTTTTGAAGTAATGGCACTTTGCAAAAAAACTGTTTCGAAGGAATTGCCATTTGCGACTGTATTGGGCAGAAGAAGCTCAGAGTGAGAGACACCTCAAAATAACTGCACTATGTGAATGAACAGTACACAGCACACTGGAATCTCCCCAATATGGCTGCACTTTGCCAAACAACTCTGTGTAGTGTGAGAAACACTCTGCAATGGCAGCACACTGTGAACAGACACACTCAGGCACAAAAAACTTTTTGAAATGGCTTCACTTGACCGCACTTTATGAAATAGTTGCACTTTGCACATAACAAACTCTTCAAAATTAATGCATAGCAATAAGCACACACTGTAAGCACTTTTACACACTTTGAGATACTTCAAACAAATCTAGTTATGCTATTCAAGGCTTCAATCAATGCAAAGTAGCAATTTGTACTAAACACATGCAGTCACCTTTGAGCAATGTGCCCTTTTCTGCCCTTTCTATTCATAGGTTCATAGGTGCGTACTATGCTAATGGCCCTGGAGCCTTTGCAAGCCTAGCCCACAGAAGTGCCCTGACATTGTGCCACCCGACGTTAGTTCCCAATGCCTCTATCAAGTAGAGCCACTGGAGTGATCCCTGGGGTGAACTTTCTATTTCCCATCCATTCATCAGGATTTCTGTTAAAGAGGGCCAGTGAGGTGCTCTGCTTGACATGTATGGGAAGTCTATTCCAGAGCATGGGCAGTCTCTGGGTTATGATCCTGTCCCTCCAGCATGTTCTGTTGATTGTGGTAATGAGGTTGAGGTCTCTGGAGTGTGTGGTGCTGATGGATTGGGATTTCTTTAGATGTAGCATTTCTAACAGAGCTGGGTCAGACGTGGCTTTGTAAGTAAGCAGAGATTGCCTCTTAGTAGATGATATGAGACAGAGAATAGCTGAAGTTTTTTGAGTTTGTTTGTGTAGGACATGTGTTTAAGGCCTAGTATCCTCTTTGTGAGGTACTTTTGTTGCTTCTCCAGCTGTTGCAGGTGTCTAGTGAGGTACATGACAAATGGGGCATTATACTCTATGATTGGTCTAATGAGGGAAGAGTAGAGAGAAATGATGACCTCTTTCTTCCTGGATGCAAAATCTTTGGTAATGAGATGTGCCACATAGAAGGACTTTCTGACCACAGTGGCAATGTGGTGGTCGAAAGAGAGGTTACTGTCAGCCTGTATCCCCAGATCTCCTATAATGCCTTCAATGTTCAGTGGGCTCCCACCGATGTGGTAATTAGTGGGAACTGAGTTTTTCTCAAAGGGGTTGATGACGCATTTTTTGGCATTAAGCTTAAGGCCATGGTTTTGACATCAGTCATTGGTCTCAGTGAGGCGGTTCTGTAGGATGTCTGCATCACTTGGGGAGTTAATAATGACTCCAGGCTTGCAATCGTCTGCAAACTTGGTCAGCCAGAGTCCCTCTGTGTTGGCCTGGACTTCTGAGAAGTAGATGCCAAACAGAAGAGGACCCAGGACCAATCCTTGTGGGACACCATTCATGACTAAACATGCTCATTTTACTTTACACATGCTCATTTTTCTGAGGCAATTCTGAACCCTTTATGTACTTTTCTAATGCTCATTTTATCAAATAAATTGGTTTCGAACATTTAATCTGATTAATGAGCTCTTTTCTACCTCATGTTTGCTTAATAAACTTTTCTGTACTATTTGTTTGATTAAAAATGCATTTTGTGCCCTTGTAATCTCTGTTTAACCTCTTTCAATAAATAAATCATTTGTGTGTGTTCTCTTTACCTTTAACTTGTCTCTGGCCGTGTTTTGCTCTCTGCTCTTTTAGTTTGCCTTTGACATTACCTCTGCACCTCATGGCTCTGAAGAATAGTCTTTGCAATCCTGGTTCTGACACCATGTCACTCGCCAGGTCAGGATAAAACAAGCGAGCATTGTGGGTTCTTGTTCAAGCAGCTTTATTGTATGCAAACACATCACAAATGAGGTTAAGTAACTTTAACTTATAAACAGATTAGCTATCATGTACATGGATGTTGCAGAACAAAACAAGCTGAAAAACCACTTTCAACGATCCAGAATGGGTGCCCACGAACAGAATCCCAAGGCTCGGACAACGACAACAGGTTAAACAACCACCTTTTTTCACTATTGGATAAAAAAACGATACGATTGTCAAGTGCAGTAACCCCTCGTACCATTTAATTTTCCACAAAGTAGACCAGCTTTCTCCTCTTAGCCAAGAGCTAAGAGGAGAAAGCTGGTCTACTTTGTGGAAAATTAAATGGTACGAGGGGTTACTGCACTTGACAATCGTACCGTTTTTTTATCCAATAGTGAAAAAAGGTGGTTGTTTAACCTGTTGTCGTTGTCCGAGCCTTGGGATTCTGTTCGTATGTACATGGATGTTAACATTCTGGCTGCACCTTTAAAATGGCACTAAAGCTAACATGTGCTTAGTATTTATATGCACACATAGATCTTGGAAATGCTTCTTAAAGGTACAACACACCTGTTACTCTACAGCACCCAATGGATATGATATGGGGAACAGCTACCTTCCATGTTGGCCTAGGGTTGTAAAAGGAGATATCAGGGAAGTTGAGACAACTCAGGGACATGTATGAGGACTGTGACATCTGTGTGCTTGTGTTTGAATGTACTTGTGTGTGTGAGGGAGAATGACTGAGGGGGGAGGGATACCTGTGCCTACACAATATAGCTGCTGCAGTTAACTACAGCAGGGAGTGCTGCTCTGCAATTCGAGTAGTTAAATGAGATTCATAGACATGAAAATTAGCTAATAATGAGTTCTTTCTTTGTTGTGGCTAACATGTCTATGTTTTCAAAATGCCACATCACATTAACACGGCCTTTGACATGATGCAGTAAGGATTTACTGAATCCCGGGTACGTGTTTTCCTACCTCTGACTTGTTTATACACTCAAGAAATTTTAATTCCCAGTCATTCACTATCTTTTCCATCCTGCTGTACTAGATCAGCATTAGTTTCTATCCTACATCCATTATAAACATACATAACAGTACTCAGTGTCACCCCTCATATTTTTTACCACTATGTCACACTTTCTTATTGTCACTCTACACTAGCTTTGCAAACACAGTTCAGCAAATGTATCCACATACCTAACCATTATCATTACAAAAGTCATGGTAATCAAACCAACTGACTTATTCTTCACAACCACAGCAGCTCCCAAGGATACCCCTCACACAGCCATCTACCCACCAATATAGGAATAACAACTCTCACAACACAAACCAAACACATAATCTAGACAGGATTGATATTCAGGCAGTCTCCAATGTTGTTCTTCCTTCTTAGACTTAAACATAGAACTCAGTTCAGACCCCCCCTCAAACTTACCTCTTCAGAAAAGGTTACCATTGCTAATAAAGTGTTGTGCCTTGAATGTGGGAAGCATTGAAATGGAGTAGTTTGATTATTTTCATCACTTCTAGTCTCCAAACATATTAACAAATACAGAGTTCTCAATTAAAAATGACATCCTTGGTGTACATTACTAAGTTCCAGGATGTAAGTGCCTATATAAAAGTAGGCTAGGCATAAGAACAGATGGCAGCACTTTGAGAAATATTGCATGTAAATGTTTGCAGTTAAGCCACTTCTGCTAAATTCCTTATCCCAGCTAGCTACCCAACAACTTTTTAGCAAATAATGGCATAGCACTCTATATAACATTAATATACTTTCCCACCTCTCTTCAATAGAAATATTTCAAAACCTTATCACTAGCAAAGCTATCCCAAACAAAATCATGAATATAAATATGCTCTGCCGCCCCCCCCCCCCCTTTCAAATCAAATGTCATTTAGCTCCAAGCTAAGACTGGCTTTATCCAAGCATTAGAAGAAACTTCCAGATCTAGTTTCAAGTTATGTAGTCATACACTACTCAGCACCAGGATAATGGGCTTTCCCACCAACATTGTGTGTCAGTAATCATATCTGCCCATGCTTATGTGACCACTCTGTAGTACTGCTTAGTATCATCAACGTATACGGCCCCACAAGCTTATTTGATTCAGGTCTAAACGTTTTGAAAAAAATTGCCAGACTAAAAGACCACCTCTCTACTACAGACTGTGCCTCTATTTTAACTGTACATATGCAAACCAGGCAGCAACCTGATTTACAAATATAGTGTTATAAGAATAATTTTTTAAAACTAATAGCTAGCTAGATAACTCCCACCAAAACAGGAATAATGGATGTTCAAATAATTAAAGGTCCTTGTAGAATTAAGGGATGATACTCTGACTGAGTGGAGTCAGAGTCAGACCCACCACCCAAGATAACTTTCTACTTTTATGTAACATAAACAAAAATGTCCATTCAGAGATATACATCTAATTATACGCTGGCACAATAGCGGTCTCTTCTCTGGTTCCTAAAACATTTCTGAAAATAAATAAATCTCTTGACAGATAAGGTCCATAAAAATAATAGCTCTAAAGATTGCTTTATACAATATGAAAACAAATAGCTCAAAGCTCATACCCATTGACTTCTTTTTAGAAATTCCAAGCTTTCCACCAGCCCCAGATCACATGAACAACAGTAATGATATATGCCCAGTCTTTCTGCCTACACATACCTGTTCTAATTAAAAACATGACCAGAAATATGTGTAGTAAAATGTTTATGTTTAGTGCGATTACTTTGACATGAATGTAAATGTGCCTGTATCACAAGTGATAATTCAATAAAGGTGTTTGGGGGGAAAAAAAACACATGACCAGAAAAAAAAAAGGAAAACTTGTTTGAGATAATTGCAATTGATAACCATCAGATTATGACTTTCTTTAATAATGGCTCAATAAAGCATACAGGAATTGTGTACTCAGCCTGTCACACCATGTATTTAATGTGGCTCTAATACAATACACAGTGTCAGACATTTGGAAAAAAAACACATTATTAAACCTGCTTCCATAGTTGGCTCACATCACATTACTGCTGATGTTTAAGCCTTTTTGTGTACTATCAATTCTTGGCTAATTCTAAGAAAAGGTGTCTATTCGGAACTTAAGGAATACTTAAAATAATATTTGTTCACTAGGTATCAGCATGACTTTTGGTGTGGTCAGTGATCCACCATCGCACTGCAGACTCATACAGGTGACAAACTTTATTATCATGGAGAAATACAACCTTAATGGCTTAGCTTTCATTGACCTGTCCAATGGATTTGACCTAGTTAACCATGCCCTGGTAAAAAATGGCCAAAGGATCAATTCCATCTCCTCTCCTTAAACTCATATTCATAATTTGTCTTCCTCCACTTCAAATTATCTTATGCACAGGTGATGTTGTCATCTACAGGTCTGAACTATCACATGCCAATATCAAAAACAACTTGAAAAAGTTGTGTAATTTCTTGCAACCTGGTCTATCTATTCTTTGGCACTAAACAAGTGCTGTCCTCAATTATATTTAACAGGCACATAAAAGATAACACTAAACAACCTCTTTAAGCTACTACACATATCAAATACCTGGTGGGGTTGCCTAGGTCCAAATCGACCATTCGACTATCACATTTAACTAAGTAACAATAAGATTCATAAGTCATGTTTCTTGAATGAAGAAGTACCTCACTTTCTTTCTTCAGAAGCAAGAATGGTCGAGAGGTAAAAAGCAAACCAATGGTCCTCTTTAAATGTGTGCGTCCAGTAACCTTTTCTACCTTCAGGAAGAACCTCATCACTCTTCAGATTACATCAAATGCAATCTGTAGATTTATTACCTTGGCTTCTGCAGAAAATGCTAATGCTGATTATTAGCAAGTCATTTAATCACACAGTGTTCCCAGGCTGAGTCTGAAAAAGGTCCATGTAGATCAGTGTTCTAACCTTGTTGACAAATACAAACAAATAACTAAATTAAAAAGCCAAATGGCTTCCATTCCAAGATGGAGCAGACCTATTACTTGGCTGACTACCATTCAGACTCATAAAGCTCCATTTGTTTCCTTAACTGTTTTCTTTTGTGTGTGTGTATTTAACTGATTTTTTATTTTGTTTTGCATTGTGCATACTGTTTATTGTGATATTGCATTTGGTATAATAAATCTGCTGAGCTGGTGTAAATGAATTGAGATGTACCTCCTTAAACTTTACGAAGAAAACCACTATGGAACTCTCAGACAATGTGTGCCAGGCTGGTATGTGCCTAAAATACAGCAGCATTCTACCTTCACCAAAGCTGATGCTACAATATGAACAAAAGATGACTGACTTCAGTAATTGGTTTAGTTTTTATCATCCAAAGAGGATAAAATGTTTGTCAGCTTGGGAGGATATGTGCAACAGACTATGTTGCTTTGCCAAGGATGGTCTGCACTTGTTCCCTCTAGGCTTTTGAAAATTGGCTAAAACATTGTCTATCCCCCAGTGTGTTTTTTAGCCTATGCCAAACTAACAAATCTTCCAACATAGCAAAACCAACCAAAGGAATCTAAAGGTGTTACTGCTCTGTGCCAGGAGCCTAAATAAGACGCTGCATTCCCTCCACACTCTTCTCACCCTGGTGAATGTGGACATCTGTGGAGTTAATGAGACATGGTTTAAAGCCATGGACTGTACCTCAACAGTACAAGGCTACAGTGATTTCCACATATTTGGGACAGTCACTGAACAGGCAGGGACTAAAGGTGAAGGTGTTTCAATCTATATTAACAAACCTATCTCAAGACTAGTCAAACAGGACAATGCACTTGAGTTTCTCCATGTCCATATTTCCACAGGCAACGTCCCATATCATATCATATCCTTGCAAGTAATCGGTCACTCTGTGACCCAAGAAACTGATAACTCATATTTGAACTTACTGGATACTCTCAACCATTCAGTCAAATTTCATATTTATTGGTGACTTTAACTACCCCACTATAAACATGACCCCAAACTTACAGGCCTAGCAATTCCTGGACTCTGTAAACTAAAACACCTCAGGCCAGATAGCCCATAAACCCATAAGGAGTGCAAACATACTTGACCTGGTACTCACAAACTTGGTTGAAAGCCGTACCCTCCAATGTAGTGCTCTCTCTAATAAGGTCAGACCACATAGCTGCCGCCTTCATAATAAAAAAACAGTTCTACCATCCCAGCTAACTCTGTAACATTCAGAAACTTTTCTAAGGTAAACTTCCTACTACTAAGAGATAACCTGTCAAAATTTCAAGCCCACCAAAACCTGAGGACCCCAAAAACTCTCAATAGGGAGCAGGTCCTAGATGAGCTCACTAAGGTCAAAAACACTGCATCAATGTAGTAATCCAGGATGCCTCCTAAACTGGCTGAAACATGACCTGCCATGAGTACTGTAGTCACTGTTTAACCATAGCCTCCTGATAGGCTTTTTGCCACACGAATGGAGAACTGCATAGGTCACCATCCTGTACAAGGGTAGGCCATCAACCAGCCATGAGGGCAGCAGACCCATAAGTCTGATTAGTCTCATATGTAAAGCTATGGAAAACATTATCATGGAAATAATTACTAAGGGCATAGAAAAAACTTCAAACACTCTATCAAACTTGGTTTGGTTTTGTCAAGTGCAGATCATGCCTCCTCATCCTGATAGACTTCTTTGAGAAGGTCATCAAGGCAATGGATGAGGGCAAAGTGGCAAATACTCCCTATCTTGACCTGGCTAAGGCATTCATATCTCTCAAATGTCCCTAATTTTCAGGGAAGTCTCTGATCTTGACTCAAATTTAACTTGGCCTTATGTGCCCCTAAAATTGGTGACCTTTTTGACAAAGGTGTTGAATTATATTTAATAAATAATGACAATATTTTATTTTATTTTATTTTATTTTACATTTGTTAACCGGGCTAGTCTAGCTGGATATATTTCCATTTTCAGTAGAGGCCCGGGAGAAAAGCTCCACATATAGAGACAACAGATTACAGACTGGTAGGACTTAGACCAGGAATATTGTTATCCAAACAAGAGTAGAAGTTAAAAATTTCTATACAATGTAAATGTAAAGTTATAGACTTCTTTTAGTTCAAAAATGTATATTAATTCACATTTTCTTGCCCAGTCAGTGTCTCAGGTTAAAAGTACTAATATTTTAAAAGCATCCCTAATTGTTAATGATCATTTCTGAATTTGTCCCTAATTCTGTTGAGATTTGGCCCTGATTGGTTGAGAGTTATAAAGGTATTTGATAACACACCCCTCTCAGACATTCTTAATAAACTAATGGATATAGTCGTAAACTCCTGTGTTACATCCTGGATAGCCAGTTGGCTCTGAGATAGGACCTAGGAATTTAGGATATAGGAGACTTCCTCCACGAAGAGGACAGTCACTAGTGCGTTCCTTAGGGCTCTGTGCCGGGTCTGCTTCTTTTTGGCATGTACTTCGCAGAAGTCAAGGCTAATGTCAAAGGCCTTTGGCTGACCAAGGAGCAGTCATAGAATGTTGCTTAGCTTATAAGCAAAGGCATGGCATCTAGATCCAAGAAAGTCATTGTTCCACTGTATTTGGCCTTCATCAGGCCCATTAGTGATTGTAGTGCCCCATCGTTGAGTACATTGCACTGTTTAGTATGCACCTGACCAGACACATTCAACAAGTAGAACATCCACAGAGGTTTCTCACAAAATGAATATAGGGCGTAAACAGGATTAGCTCAAAGACTTATCTCTATTTTCTGGTTCCTACAGACTGTTAAGTGGTGAGCTATGCCTAGTATATAAGGCACCCGTGGATCCCACTCTAATAATTTTTTTGCATATCTGCAAAATAAATAGCATTAGAATTACTTGAGCTATGAATCTGAACTTTACTTGTCACATAAATAAGACATGTTGGAGTGACAGATATGTGTCTCAGAAAATTCCCTTTTTCTGGAATAGGCTTCCCATCCATGTGAAGCAGAGCTTTTCCCTAACCCTATTCAAGAGAAATCTGGACCAGTGGGTGGAAATTGGGCCTACACCCTAGGTCAAGCACATATTTATTTAATGGATAGCTGCAGCCTGTAAATCTTTTCCTAGTTTACCTATACCCCTTAAAATAACCTCTAAGGCACATAAACTTGCAACATACATTTGGGATGCTTGACCAGGCTTATAAAGGCTCCAATGGTCATTAGCCTAGTATACAACTATGAACCTATGAGTGTAAATTCAGAGGCTGAGCCCCAAATCCATCTATATGGATCAGTGCTCTATTTAGCTAAGCAGATTTAAAATAAAGTAAATATATAGTACAATGTGTCTGCCTATCCATGTAAAACAAACTTCTGGTAAGCAGCAAACAACAAACTTGACCACAAACTTTTTATATAAATGATAAAAACCAATAAAAGTAGGTAAGCATTTTTAACGCTGATAGCCACTTCTTCAGACCATAACATCAGTGAAAGTGCTTCAGTACTTAAAATACAAACTAACCAATAAAAAAAAAAGCAGAACAAATCACATGTCTTCCTACTACAAATCAGGTAACTTGAATTCATTCATAAAACCCCAGTCAAAAAACTTCATTCAAAAAGAGGAAGCCAGTAGAATCATTGCCTCAAGCCATGTGCTTGCAAGACTGGTTTGATAGTTAAGAGCGTCATTCAAACCAGGAGGCAAGTCAGCTTTTAATAAAATAATCCATCTGAGCTCAATACATACCATGATATTTTTGATATCACCTCCTGTATTGGTTCATTCAATAATCTCCAAAACAGTAAATTTAAAACAATGTGCAGAGCCAAAGTCAACAGCATGTCTAGCTAAGGCATTCGTAGACTTCTTATTCTGAATGTCACCTGTATGTTCAAGTACTCTCTCTTTCAGCATCCAATTGTTTTTTCTGACATAGCAACTATTGTACTCAGCAAAGGTTTATCTGTCATACCTGCTGAGAGCTCTGTTTTTAATGATGTTATTCTTGATTTAAAGTTGTTTGTAAGAAGGGTTATGCTAAGAAGTCTGTTTCCATGTGAACAAAGTGTTAATAAGTTCAAGAAACCCAGCACATTTAATCCACCAGTGCACTTGTTATTGGAAGCATTTTTAAAGATATGTGAACTAGACTTGCAGGATGTTTTAACTTCCAGTAATAACAAAACGTTTTTTTAATCTTACTAGGGAAGAACATTTAGCAATGGATGGATTAGTTTGTAATAAAGACATTCAGATTTGCCCAGCTGATAAAGGGGGTGCAGTTGTTATCATGGACAAATCATTTTATATAAACAGTATGCATACATTGTTGAATGATGAACAAACTAATATGAATGTAACCAAGGCAAAGGTTGAGAGTTTGATTGAGAGTTTACATGCTAAATTATCTTTTAATAACAGGCCTACTATCATATATATGTATTTGATTGTTGATGAACCCCTTCTGCCTATCTTCCATGGATTGCCTAAAATTGGTAAAGACCTGGTTCTGCCACTTATATGCCCTACTGTTTTGGAACAAGGTTGGCTAACAGAGCCTTTGTCTATTTATATTGAAGATAAGTTGAAGTCCATTTTAGCTAAAGAACCTGCAGTGCTTAAGGATACTCAACACTTTCTTACTAGTTTATATGACTTTGTAGAAAGTTTAGTAGATATTAAGCATGTCATATTTGTGACCATGGATGTTTGTATGCTTTTTACCGACATACATGACCATGGAATAGAAGCGGGTACATCCTTATCTCATAACAGTGAATATTCTAATAATCACATTAAATTGATTTGTACATTGTTGGAATTGGTATTGAAGCATAATGTTTTTGTTTTTGAAGGGAAATATTTTTTACAGAATTTAAGCATAGCTGTGGGCACAGCATGTGGCAATAGCTACGCAAACATGGTTTTAGCACAATGGGAAGGAGAATTTGTGTTAAATTCCCAATGGTCTGATAGACATACCATCCACTATAAAAGATTTGTGCATGATATCTTTATGTTTTGGGAAGGGACAGTTGAAGAATTAATGGATTTTATGGAATTATTGAATTCAAGTACTGATTTTCTTAGGCTTACTTTTAAGTGGTTATAGTCAGAGATGGATTTTTTGGATGTTAAGTTACACAAAAGTATGGATGACATTTTGAACACTAGTGTTTTCAGAAAGCTATGTTGGAAAAATAATACATTACATCACACAAGCATATCCAAGCTTAGTACATCATAATGTACTAATAGAGCATTTTCTGAGGATGTCCAGATTACATACAGATACTATGAGTTTCGAAGACATTTATAGTAAACTTGGCCAAGAATTTTTAGAACATGGTTATTGACAACATGACGTTATAAATGCTATGAATACGGTTAGAACATTAAGGAAAGAGAGATCTAGACTGTACTTTTCTATGAAAAGAGAACTGAGTACCACTGTATATAACGAGACTGAGACTGGTAATAATAATCTAAGGGTCCAAGTTACTTTGTCTAATAATATCAGCACGGTGTGTGATATTATTAAAAGGAATTGGCAGATTTTATCAGCTGATCAAGGCATCAGCAGTATCATTGGGAGTTCTCCCAGTTTTTGTTTTAAAAATGGGTTATCACTCAAGCGATGACTGTGCTATGACAACAATAACCCCGTACATCCACGTTCTGACAGGATAGGTACCTATCCTTGTAGATCATACATAAGTCTGTAGCTCTATACCCATGACAAACTACTTTCTTCATCCTAAAATGAATAAGAAGGCATGTCCCAAGATGCGTGGAAGCTGCACAAGTGAACATCTCATATATTTAGCAACTTGCAGGAAGTGTCCATGTTTTTATGTAGGAAAAAAATGGAACAGCACTTAAAGAGAGGACATTAGAACAATTAGGGGACATACATAAAAACACATGTAAAAATAGTCATGGGCATAGTTTTGAGTTCATGGAGTTACAACTAACACAGATGAATATCAGGGGTGGATATATTAAAAAAATGGAACAGATTGCAATGAATTAAAATGGATTCTTAAACACCAGGCAGTTGGAGACTTTGGGCTTAATGAATCTGTATCTTTAAGACCTGCACTTAAAACTAGTAAATTGTTTCATTTATTGATGTTAACTGATTAATTTGATGGTTTTGTGTATTTAAAGTGTGTTTTTACTTGATTTTTATGGTCTGAAGAAGTGCATAATGCATGAAAGCGCTTACCAAATAAAATACAACATTTATTTAGCCTCTCAGCCTTGGTGATTAGTCTTTGTTTTTTTGGATTATAGCAAAAAGATATGGCAGCTGAATTATCTGTCAGCTGTCCCTTAATTTTGTCATTTTTTCTGCGTCTATAAAAATACATGATTTTCTATAAGAAAAGGTAGAATTATAATACAAAACAATTCAAGCATAAATGTAGTGAATGCATTTAAAAAGTTCTTATATTAATTTACTGAATGACTTTTTTGATGAATACTTAATTTGATATCTGTGATTGTGATTTTCTATTTTAATCTTTTCCTTGATTTTGCTGTTAAGTGAGAACTACACTTCATAGTGAAAAATTAATATGGGATATAAACCATAGCACAGAATACAGACCTGCATGATCCATAATAAATTATTAGTATTTGTTAAACTGAGAATTACAGTATAACTTGGGGTCTGTTTCAAGCATGACTTGGTGTGATATTATAGTGAATGCAGAAAGTTTAACTGTGATTCTGATAACCTTCCTCTATTCCTTCTGAACAACTACTATGAACTCTTTTAGGTCTACATGAACTATACTTAATAGGAAGCTGCAAGGTTAGTTTAGCAACTTCTCTGGTGCATCAGGAATGTGGCAGATGTCCTTCTATTCCTCTGTTGCAGTGTTCTTTACATGAGGGAGTTGCCTGCTAAGGTGACCTGACGTTGGCCAGTATATCCAAGTCTTTTACTACCGTAGGATACACAGTACGTCTGACATAGGCCACAATCAGATGTAGACCATAAAAGGGACATACACGCGCATCATCCTCAGAACTTCTTTGCTGCCAGTCAGATTGGCAGTCCCGGGCATTGCTTTGCTGCCAGAATTATTTTCTTCTGTAAAGGTAAGTGCTCCATTGGGGAATCCCTTTTATCCTTTGCTGCTGCTAATTTGTGATTGAGGTTATTGTCATTCTGGAAAGGGAAGTGAAACTGTGGAAGACAAATTCCTCGCAAGGATAATCATTCCCAGTGCCTTTTCTGTCTCGGACCCCAGCACGATCATAAAAATTGTGCCCAAGACCCTTTGCAGTTGTTTATTGTCCCTCGCTATCTACTTGGAAAAACAATGGCTTAAGCTTTTAGCTAAAAGTGCAATGGAAGACTCCTCGGACCCAATGACAGAGCCTACTAAGCATAAAGCCAAAAAACCTAGGCCTGAAGCAGAAGCTGCACCTCTCCATATAGACATCTCTCCTGAAGCACGAGAGCTCAGAGACACACTCCTTTGTGGATCCAGATCCACAGGCTGAGCCCCTTTTACAGGCCACCTTGGAATGGACATAGGCATGCCAGACAGGCCTCACAGGCATTGGCTCCTGATGTCCAGGGGGAACCTAGACTCATCATGTCTGAAGGCCTCAGAGGAATAACCCAGATTGTAGTGAGAGAGGATATTGAGTCAGATCTTGTCGAATATAGAACTACTTCTGGCCCTTCTCCTTTGCACTGGATAGATACTCCAGCAAAGAAAAAAACAAAAACTAAACATTCATCTCCTCCTCCAGATTGTCAGAATAAGTGGCAGAATTTCACACAAAGCCTCTTTGAGGATTTCATGGCTCATAGGCCTCCCTCAGGTCAGCCAGTTTCCCCTGTTTCCTGGCTGTTGTCCCCTTACTAAAGGACCAGGGCACAAGCCACTTCAGAGGGGGATTCCTCATCTGATGAGGACAGTGATTCAATGGCCTACTCATCCCAAATCCCTTCACCTTTGGACTACGCTTCCTCTGAGAAAGATTTAAATGGGACAGAATTCCCTACGGAGGAAATTTGCTTTGGGGAGATGATTTCTAAGATGAGAGACCATTTTAAATGAGACAATTCACAAATGTCTGAGGTCCAAAAATGCTATTATGACCTTCTTCAAGTTCAGTCCCCCAGTACTTTTTCCATTCCTCCTGTTATTCCAGCTTTATTTGATGCTTCTGCATCTACGTCTATGCACCCTGACTCTCAACCTCTGGCTCCAAAGATGCCAGACATATATTACAAAGTGCTAAAGGACTGTAATTTCCTTTTCACAGCCCCTTTGGCAGACCCCTCTGTGATTTCAGTAGCCTGTGATAAGGCCTCCATGTCACTCCCCTCTACTTCCCTCCTTCCTTCAGACCAGGATAGCGGACAGTTAGTGAGGCTGGGTAAGAAAATTTATGCCCCAGCCACCTTAGCTTTCAGAGCCCTGAACTACCAGACACACATGACTAAATACAATATGGAACTCTTGTCATAGATCTCCAAGCTGCTATCAGATATGCTAGACTCTGAGAACAAAGCCTTGGTATCCTCTCTTATTGCTGCATCCTATCAGGTAGCTAGGTATTCGATTAAATGCAGCTATGATGCAGTAGAGGCCATTTCATGAGCTGTAGCTTCTTCCTCTGTCCTAAAAAGGTTTGCCTGGCTAAGGCTTCAGCCTCTTCCTGAGGATATTAAGGCAAAGCTTATGGATGCCCCCCTGGACAACACTGCTTTATTTGGCAAACCCTCTTTCCGAACTGTTCAAATCCCTGCAAGAAAAGAGCAAGGAACTAAAAGATCTTAAACAAATTTTGGTCTCACCTGTGCCTAAACTCCACAGGAACTACCCTTGGAAATAAGTGTTTGTATGCAGGGAATCCTGGACCCCCCCCCCAATCCAAACCATCTAAGGGTCCAAGAAAACACACTAGTTTTCCTTTTCATCCATCCTAGACCTCTCCTATCTCAACGGCTTTCTGAAAGTTCCCTCCTTCAAAATGCTAGCTCTCCAAACCCTCTTCCCTCCAATCCTCCCCTCAGGCCTTCCTAGCATCTATAGACATCTAGGATGCCTGTCTTCATATTCCCATTCATCCCAGTTACAGGAAATTCTTGTGCTTTTCTGTTGGGTCCTGGCATTTTCAATTCTCTGCCTTGCCTTTTGGGCTTTTCACTGCCCCAAAAGTCTTCACAAAATGCTTAGCCCCTGTGATTGTCTTCTGCAGACCCCAAGGCAGTCATATCTTCCTCTACCAAGACAACCTTCGGATTCAAGCCAAATCTCAGGAGGAACTGAACAAAACCCTCCGCTCAGCCATTGCCATTCTGCAAAGCCTGGGATTCACCATCAACTTCAAGAAATTTTCACTCACACCATCCCAAGACCATGTCTTTCTGGGGTGCAGATTTCAAACCTACAGTATGATGGTAACTATCCCCCACCCCTAGGCTCAGGAGATTCACTCTCTCAGTCTCCTGTCTGTGAGACAGTTTCTCTGAATCTTGGGATTGATGGCTTCTGCCATCCCCATGTTTCCTATGGCCAGGCTAGACATGAGAAAATTCCAATGGTTTCTGAAATCAGTGTGGTCTCAGCATTTCCACCCACTGGAATTTCAGATCCCACTTCTACCCTGCCTCAAGGAGGAGCTCCAGTGGTGGATAAGACAACTGTCCATAAATCTAGGGCTTCCCATTCATCCACTGCCTCCAACACAAGACCTGTATACAGATCAATGGGATACAGGCTGGGGAGCAGCTCTGGACTCTCACACAGCTCAAGGTCAGTGGACATTCTCTCAGAAGAAAGACCACAAAAATGTAAAAGAAACAAAGGCAATGATACTTTCCCTACATACCTTCCAACCCCTTCTAAGGCCAGGAAGGCTGTGTATCTACACAGACAATATGACTGTTCTGTGGTTTATAAACGAGCAAGGGGGGACAAGATCCTACCTCCTTTGCAGAATAGCCTTACTGGTTTGGGACCTAGCTCGCCTACTAGAAACCCCTCTTCAGGTGGTTTACATCCCTTCCAATCAGAACTCTGTGGCAGACACATTAAGCAGATCAAGAACACAGTCCTATGAATGGATGCTTCACAGGGCTGTGTTCATGGAACACATTCCACCAGTGAGGTATTCCACAAATAGATTTATTTGCCTCCCCTCTGAACAAACAACTTCCAGAATTCTGCACCAGAGGACCGCATCCTCAGGCATGGAAAGTGGATGCCCTATCAACCTCTTGGAAGGGGAAATTCCTGTATGCATTTCCTCTTCTGCTACTCATTCCAAAAGTCTTGCTGAAAATTTAATAGAACAAACCAAAAATCTTGCTGGTGACTCCCTCTTGGCCAAGACACAACTGGTTCCCATCCTTCTATATCTAGCTAAGGGCAATCATCAGAAGTTACCTCACAGAGTGGACTTACTTTCACAGAACAAGGACTCACTCATACACCCATACTTAGAAACTCTCCACCTGACCCTGTGGTTGATAGAGCCCCGATCCCTTTAAGACAACTTTATTCTGAGGACGTGCTTCAAGTCCTGTGGGAGGCCAAGAAACCCAATACGAGAAAATCTTACCTTTCCAAATGGAAAAGGTTTTCACTTTGGTGTCCTGCTAGAAACCAGAATCTGCTTATCGTGGACCCCTCTAAGATTCTGTCGTATCTGTGTGAATTGCCTAATCCAGGCTTAGCTTACTCCTCCATAAAAGCACATCTGTCATCTATTTATGCTTGTCTACTGCCTTTTCCTCCTCTAGCTTCTAGATTTGAGGCAAAACCATTCCTTAAAAGCGTCCTACACATTAGACCTCCCAGGAGTCATGTAGCTCCATCCTGGGACCTTAACTTTGTGCTAGAGAAATTGACTCAATCACCTTTTGAGCCGGCCTCTGCGAGCTTCCCCAAACACTGTACTTGGAAAACTGTTCTCCTGGTGGCTATTATGTCTGCTAGGTGGGTATCAGAATTAGAAGCCATTAAGGCTTCCCCTCCTTTCTTGTCTTTCCACAATGGCAGGGTTTCCCTTGCCAAAGATAGTTAATGAATTGTCCTTAAACCAGGCCATTCACCTTTTTTCCCTCTCCCCAGAACAATAGTGAGTGGATTCTAAACAAACTTGATGTACACAGACAACTCAAGTTTCATCTGCACAAAACCGAATGTTCTAGGAAATCAGACCAATTGTTTGTGTAATTCCACCCCAGGGCTCTGGGTTTGCATGTGTACAAACAGACCATCTCCAGCTGGATTTCCAAATCCATTTCCTTTTGCTATACCCACCATGATAAAGCCCTTACTGGCTTGGTCAAAGGTCAGTCTACAAGTGCAGTGTCTTCCTCGGGGGCATTCCTCAAAGGGCTGGACACTAATTCCATCCTAGAAGCAGCTACCCGGACATCTGTCCACACCTTCACAAAACATTACAAGCTGAATTCTATCTCCAGATTCAGGGCAGGGTTTGCCAGGGCCATTCTCCATGGCTTCCTTTAGAGTTCCTCTGTCACCTCCACCTTCCTTTCTGCATGAGCTTTTATTTATTTATTTTATTTATTTGCAGTTTGTTTACCAGGATAGTCCATTGGGTCACAAGGAACCAATTTTCAATGGAGTCCTGGGGAGAAAAGCTCCATTACATTACAAGTATAAAAAGTTTCAGAATTAGAAGATTACAGGATGATAACTTTTACAAATTTTACAAAACAGTTATCAGACTTTAGAAAGAGAATACATGGTAATAACAGTTACAATAAATTAGCCTGTGATAATTTCAATTATAGTCAAATTAAGGTAGCAAAAATAAGAATGCAAATTCTTTCTGGAGATCATGTGCTGAAGGAGGTTGTTAGAAGATATGTTTGGGTATTAGGATGTTATGTAGGAAGGGAGCTATTAGTAGATAAGGTAAGTAGTGAGAATATTATATTAAGATGTTATGTAGGATGAGAGTAAGAGCATTCCCATTGTGAGATTAGGTGTGAGTGAAGAAGAGTTTTAAAATAGAGAGAGACTGTTAGTGGTATGGATAACAGGTGGGAGAGAATTCCAGTGATGTGCTAAGCAGAAGGATAGAAGATGTTTGCCTGGAGGGTGGGCAGGTTTATGTAGCTCGATTAAGTTTTGGAAGTTAGATCGGAGGCATCTGTTTGGACAACGCATTTTGAAGGTAGAGGCAAGGGGGGGACAGAGAGAGTATTTTGTATTCTTCCTCATGTAAAGAATACTGCAACAGAGGAATAGAAGAACATAAATTACTTGTGTAAGAACTTACTATAACGATAGGTGTCCTTCTCTTCTCTGTTGCATTATTCTGTCCCACCCTCCTCCCTCACTTCCTTGTGTTCTTGGATGCATTGATCCTCTTTCCGTTGGACTGTCTCTCCTCCTGGGGCTTCAGCTCTGAGGATGGTGCACACGTACGTCCCTTTTATGGCTTACGTTTGATTGTGGCCGATGTTATACAGCACACCCTACAGTAATAAAAGACTTGGATATATTGGCCAATGTTGGGTCGCCTTGGCAGGCAAATCCCTCATGTAAAGAATACTGCAACAGAGAAGGACATCTATCATTATGGTAAATTCTTACTCAATAATCTTTCTCTTGTCAGACTACAGTACTAAATTGTCTGAGCAGGAAACAAATACAGGTATCTGCCTTTTAGAAAGATAGTGTGAACATGGAACACAGGTTCTTTTAATCTTTCAGGTGTTAGAACTAGGTGTACATCCTGAGCAGCAAGTAACAGAGTGACAATGAAGAAGCCATGGAGATATAACCATAACTGTAGAACTTAAGACTGTATTAACTTGTTAGTAAGAGAGACAATGAGATACTACAAAGATCATCCATCAAGAGAAGGAAGGTTGTTATTTTTCCACTGTAAAATATTATGAAGTTCTCATCTAGATCACTAAGTTCAGGGTTGAAGGTCTGTGTAATAGAATGCCATAGTGCAAAATGGCAGTGAACCTGGTACAGCACTTTTCCGAAATGTCCTGTGAGTGAAGACTGAATAGTTCAGAAGTTTCCTTCTTGAAGAAGGAGAACAGGAATGGAATACACTTTGGTTTACCGAAGACTTTGCGTGTAAGTCAAAAATATGAAAACCTTTTTTTTCCAAGGAAAAAATACACACACATGCATGTACATGTGCACACATGCACACACACACACACTCACTTGCACATGTGTGTGTGAGTTTGTGTATTTTATAGGTGTATGCATATCTATTAAAAAAAAAATTGAAAATTCTGTAATTTGTAGAAGGCAGTCTTAAGGACAATCAGACAGAGTTTGTTACAGAGACACCTGATTTCAAAATGCCCTTCAAGTAGAGGTGATGGATAGTAACTGTGTTTACAAACCACAAAAAAATTAATAGGACATGGCTAGGAAGAGGTGACTTGGTATGTGGTGTTTAAAGGCATATTTTGTGCTTGGTACAACTGGTAGTTCTTTTTTACAATCACATTTTGTATTTCATATTAATCACTTAAAGGGTTTATAAACTGCAAATAATATAACTTTGCTTTATACTCTAGATGTAGGTTGAAAGGAAAGGAAGGAGTTCTTGCAGAATGCAAGCTGGCATATATAGTTTTATCTATTGACAATATTTTATTCGTTCTGCAGTGGTTAGGGAATTTATTTTCTCATGGTATATCCCACTGTAACATTGAGCAGTTGAGTTGGGCCTTGTGTAAATGTAAACTTTTTGTGCCAGTTCCCATTACTTTTACTTGTTTATTTATTTATTTTTCCAGCACTAGAATAAACCAGTACATTATTATCAAAAGCTCCCTAGACAAGTTCTGAATAAAAATACTTTCATAGGCATTATTTCTCATTAAATATCTGGCGTAGGATTTGTTATATTGTTGGCCTATCAGTCAACACAAAGAATACGTTCGATTTTTGAATAACGTCACCTACATATATTTCTGAGCTAGTTTTTTTCTTCTTTTTTCAGTGCTGTCTAATGAAGCACAGAATTACTAACGCACAGAAGAGAAACAAAAAATCTTGCAAATATGTGATCAAAGTGCAATAACATATGATGAAAGATCTTTCTTGAAAGCACACACTTTATTAACATGCTGCTCCACACAATAACATGCTGAGAACATGCCTGATTATCAACCTGTATTTTATATCATTATTATATTAGGATCTGATTTGTGTTTTTTTATTGCTTAAATTATTTATGGTTCATTAACCGCAAAACAGTTCCACTGTACATTTAAATGTACCCTAGTTAGGTTTTATGCACCCATATTTTGTTTGCACAAATGTTTAACTGGGCAAAAACATTTAGTAGAAGAAAGAGCTGGAATGAAAAGCTGTACAATATAAACAAACCTAGAGGCAGACTTCTGTAGTCGGTAAAAATAAGTAGCATGACCTTGGAAGATAGAAGAAAGCAGAGTACCCAAAGAAATTTACTCAGGCTTGGTTCTCCATCCCAACAGTGACTGTAGGTTTTTGCTTAGCCCAGGAGTCAGACTTTCATAGGAGGTAGCATTAATCCCTGCGCATTCATGACATCCATAACATTCACCTGACATTTAAATACTGGATGCAGATTTACTAACATGGTTATTAATATGGTAAACTTTTTTCACTGCAATAGTTTTATAACAATATGTCATACATAGCCAAAGACCAAAACAGAATCTGATGGAAAATAAGGACTGCTTGATATTCTGCCCATCCCCCATGAGTCTCATCTCTTTGAGCAAGAATTCTGTACAAAGTGGGGGGGTCAAAAGCTCAAAATCAGGGACAGATTTTTATTATTACTCATAAACTTAGAAAGTTGATAGAATAACAGGTTTTGCATTAGCATGCATTTTTGGAAGAATATAAAGTCTGAAACTCAAATGATTGCCAGTATTTAGTGATTTCAATCCTTAATGACTTGCTAGAAAACCACAGAACAAAAGTAAAAGGCAAAAATCTATACATCCTGTGAAATTCTGGATCGCTAAGAGGTATTCCCTCCCTGATTTACCCTCTGATTTAAGTACTGCAGCAGTTCCTATTTACAACTTTTTAGTGCTACATTAGACATACTTTGTATCTGCCTCCCCTACAGTCTGAATGCTGTTACATCTGTCCCACGAACATGAATTCTGTCAGTAGCTTTGACCCAGATGCCACTTTGTGAATGCTGTTATAACTATCCATCACTCTTTTTTTGTAAAATAATGCTGCTTTATTTTTTTTTCTCTGAGCTATCAGTTTTGTATCTTCACATATTCTGTTAGGCTTTGAATGCCTTGTTTCATAGTATGTTCTGGGTTTCTTTCTATGGATATCTCACCTCCACTTAATTTAAGACTATAAGTTTCTGTCATGTCTCACTGCCATCTAAATTCTTTTTATGACTATACTGTTAAGTTCTTTTAGTATGACTTCAAGAAGTACAGCAAAGATTTTAATATTCATTTCCTTTATAAGGGCATTTGTTTCCACTTTAATACATTTTACACTGATTCATACCTCTGGTGCAGAAATAATTGTCATTTGCATGTCAACATTTTTGTGGAGAGGACTAACAATATCTGATGTAAAGAATGCAAAAGTCCTTGTTGTCATACTTGTCATAGATGACAATTAGCCATAACAGCTCTTGGGTCTCTAAGTCTGGCATCAGCTTTTTGAGGATTGAGTCAAAAGGTTTTGAACAAACTTTCAGAAATGTAAATTTATCTGTTAATATTTTTGTGGAATTTGTTAATATCCATGTTTCTTCTGCGTAACTGTGAGCATTTAGTATAGTTTAAGATAGGGAACAGGCCAACATTTTGGAGTGGAGTATGTCAGAAAAACAATGCATGAGAGATGGTTTGTGAAGGCTAAGTAACCAGAAATTATTTGATGGTAAAGTTCAAGATCATGCATCTGAGATATCTTTGGTTCCATTTGTTGCTCAGAAAAAGTTTAGAATTTTTATTTAAATGTATATTTGGAACAATGGAATATTATAAGAAATGGTTACAAAATATAACTTTATGAAGTCTGTACAACATGTCTTGAATGATCATGCGCCTACTGATTACAAGAGGTTTTCTACAAATTCTCTCATGCTAATGAACTAGACTTGCAGTTTAGTGCAGAGAATTATACCTAGTATGAGTTGCTAATTAACTTAATTCTATAGTTCAGAGTCTGACTGCATCAACCTCAGTTTGCCTATTGTATGACTCTGAGCATGTTTGTTCACCAGATAGTACTTGTGGGTCAACCCTGATAAGAGGCTTCTGCATATATATATATATATATATATATATATATATATATATATATATAAATAAATCGATGTACCTGTTTAGGTAGTGCACAGAATTGTGTATCCTGAAGTAATGAATTACCTTCACAGTTTCTGGTCATCCTCATAGTGTATGTCTTAGACTTTACAGTAGGATTTGTGTTTATGACCATATTCTCAGATGCTTATCCATTACCTGGGAACAATCTATTACATTTTTTTTCAGAAGCCTAATGTAAGAGAAATGTATGTGTTGTGTAACAAATCTAGGCTTAAACATTTCCAACGACTTGCAAGGAGGCTACCATTTTTTTCTGATGCCAATATCTCAAAAATAGTGAAAAATGCAATTTGAACATATCACAATGACTGCAACTCTCCTATGCCCTTATAAATGGGACATATGATATTTATGTTGAGGCAAACATTTTCTTGTGATCCTAGATTTTCCGGAAAGTATTTGCTTGATTACTCAGACCAGTGAAAAATATCTTATTTTGAAGATGCAATGGATCTAAAATATTTTATCCAGTTAACAGATTTTAAAGTGTAGCATTTATAGATTTTGAAAAAGATAAATGAGGCACTTTAGGATATTTTTAAACACCTTTTCAGTTTGTCAAACTTTCTCTTGGCACCTGCTAAAGTCTAGTCAAATCTAGGAAAAGTCTTGGGAAATATGATTCTTTGTGCTGGAATGCATGTCTTGAAGCAGGGGTTTGCAACCCATGTTGTAACTATGTCTAGGGAATATAGTTGTGTTTCAGGTGCTTTTCCTTGACTGCATTGTCTGCTTGTTGAGGTTTCTGGCAAGGGTGTAGCTAGGCATACTCAGTGTACTGAAATGAGTAAATTTTTTTCTGAGCATCTCTTGCAAATGTCAACACTCAAAAAGCACAGAATGTTTAGAACTATGCAAATGAATATTCACAGTATAGCGGTACACAAATAATTCTTGTGCAAAAGGAATACAGCTCTAAAACTAGCTTGTTATGGAAATAAATTGTAACAGTTGAAAATAACGTGCTTCTTCATATGTATCTGGGGGTAGCATGTTGAGGGCTGAGTACATTTTTAAAATGACAAGTGGGTAGTGGGGGAAGCAACATTAGGTTTGAGTACAAAATGTAAATCTCTGTCTACACCCCTGGTTTCTGGGTATCATGTCCTATGCTAGTAATGATAATTTGTTAACCAAGTAGAGCTATTGGATATACAGTTACTTTGCAGGAGTGACCTGGAAGTGATATCTGGTTAAGTGACTTGCTCATGGTCACACAGTAGGCAAATGATGGCTGAAGGAATCAAACCCTGTATCATAGGACCTATGGCACACAGCCTTAATCCTCTGCACAAATGGCTGATATGCTAGCATGGTGTGTGATGGAGATGGCTCTTTTTTAATCAGAAGTGTGTACAGATACTGCTTGAAGTGCTAACTATTGAGCATCGTTCTCTTTACGACGTTGCATGGTGAGACTTTAATAACTTTGATATTGTCAAACTCTGGATAGGCAAAAATACTGAATTATACAACTTGCACCCAACCCACACACATTTATGTCAATATATTTTACATTTTAAAGTGATTGCTGTAAGTCTACCATAGAGTGGTTTTACTCCAACTCCTTAAGAGACAAGCTGTTTGCCTTAGCAAGGATAACTCAGCAAAGATTGTCATTCGGAATTAAAGGTGATGAGCCCTATGAAATTACAATGGCTACGCAACAGCCAACTTTTAAAGGTAGAAATAACTCCTCTCGAGAGTATCACACTCCGTAAGACACTGGTGTGAAGCTTTCACATGGTTGTGATATGACGCTTTGGTGCAGCACTGTGAGTGGAGTTACATGGTTTGGCACATTCTTGCAAAATCTTTGTTCCAAGATGTAACTTTATTACATAAACTGGCACAAAAGAACATAGGCATGTATTATAGAGCTATTTGAGAAACGGTATAATTCTCCAGGGAGATCCTTTTTTTGTTCTTGGTCAATGAAACGTTGGAGGTATGCCTAGGTGAAAAGACCTTCCCTAAAATAACTCAACCTCCTGGGTCCAACTACTGATGAAAGTTTGGAACAAAACATGCCATAGCTAATTTTCAGACAAAATTAGAAAATTACCTTATGTTGGACTGTAAATGCAAGTGGTTTAAACACATTGGCTAAAGTATAAATGTGGCACCCCTTGTCTGTGCCTTTACCCACTTATCACTTTTCTGTACAACATCTGTGGTCCTGACTGCAGCAGCATTTTCTTTTGTTATTGTTTGCTTTCCAGAGATTTATTACTATGTCATTAGTATGTTTTATAAACCTGATAAGCTTTATTTACCCTGAGTACAGCTTGATGGTATTGTTTTTTTCTGTGATTAGTATCTTGCAGTTCTTTGTATATAGTGTATTATATCCTTAGCCTGTCTAGAAATTAGCTGTGAAGGATATGTGTATACCCTTCAAATAATTCCATTTATGTAATTAATGTGGTGTGTTTTTTACCTTGGGACCAGGTCATGGCTAAAAACAAACAAAAATAAATTAAACCTTCAACTATAACTGAAGTTTCTTAACTTATAGCTCTAACCCTTTTGAGATAAGTGCAAGACTGTGTCACGTGACAGACTGTACATCTCATTTAGTGATGGACATTGTACAACACAATGTGGTAACAGCACAACAGGGATACTGTAATCCATACTGTCAATTAAAAGGATCGAGACCTAAAGGCTCAGGAGCATGGAGTCCCAAGTTAGGCTCAGTTAACAAGGAACGTGACATTGTAGAAGCTATGTTATGGTACTATAGTTTGTGATGAAGGAGGTTGCATTACTGCAAGAGAGAGGCTGGAGAAGGGAAGTTGTACAATATATTAGAATGCACCAGTGCAGATTTTGTGTTAGGATCCCATAAATACACACACCTTAAAATTACATACCCTGACCCTGTATGTAAAGTTTTGCTTCTTCTGTATACCTTCCTGCTTATCTTCAAGCATAAGACATAGACAGATGATCTTCCCATGTCTATATTTTAGAAATGTGGACATCCTGTAATAATTTTTAACTGACTGTCACCCAATCTGTTGTTATTGTCACCATATCCTTCTCCCTTGTATATTCTTATGCTGTCACCTGATGGTAGATTATGACTAACTCCTGATATTTGCATGCCGTTCATGGCTGCAATAACATTCTCTCTCTCTGACCAATTTTGTATCACATGAACCTAAATTATTATACTGATATCAAGCAAACCTGAAAGTAAAGCCCTATCTCTAGCTGGGTTGTTTGGAATACTGCTGTCTGCAGCTAAGCCTATGAAGATGATTTTTGAGGCATATGTGTCCTTCTACAAGAAACAATTTAAACAATCAAACAACAGCTCCAGAACTGGCAAGTCTTTGTTTTTAGATCTCACACACTCTGGTTGCTTCATGTACCCAAATTAGGAAAGTATGGAACACTAACCATCCACCAAAACTAGATCAGAGACTGAAAAAGGAGAAGCAAGTTATATGTGGGCTGTAATATACAGTAAACAAACTCTAATGATG